>NW_017192104.1:0-10452 GCF_001704415.2 Capra hircus
CATCTCAAGAGGAGGCGCTCTCCACAGGAAAGGCGAGAGAACTCCAGGGTCGTGCCAGAGAGTCCCCCAGATGTCTCAGTCCATTCCAGGGAAACCTGTTTTCCTGCACTGCCTCGACTTTCAAGCCGAGGATCGACTCACACCACGGTGGCACGTGGGACAGCCCTGTGGGAAAGCCTCGTGGGAAAGCCACAGATCCCTTGATCACGCGAAGGGAAGCGTGACACTGCTGCTACAGCTCGGGAGGAAAGCGCACGTGCATGCCCCACTCGAGACGAGGACTGACTCCCCTGGGGAGACTCCAGAAGTACCCCAAGATCCATGTCAGCACTGGAGAGGAATCCTCAGGTTCCGGCACCGACTCCACACAAGATCTTAGGCCCCGGCATCGAGGGAGAGGAATCCCGAGAGCCCGAGCAACTCGCATGGGGACTGGCCTTTCCTGAGGCCACCAGAGCGGGTCCCTGAGGTCCCCGTCGTAAGTCGAGAGCACCTGCCGCAACTCGAGAAAATCCAGGAGGTTCTCCCCTCCAGGCGAGATGAGGCCCATTTCCGCTGAGGCGTCTCGAGGCTAATCACACCTAACCTCTGGAACTTCCAAAGGGTCCTTCACACCCTTGCTGCAACTCAAGAAGTTCCCCGACATACCCGTCTCCACTCGAGAGGAAGCACGAGAGTCCCGCCCACATCCAGAGGAGCCCGTTTCCGCCTCCTAGCTCGAGAGGAGGGATCCTTTCCCTGCGTGGTCGGGAAAGAATTCCCGGCGTTCCCGCGCATCTCAAGAGGAGGCGCTCTCCACAGGAAAGGCAAGAGGAACTCGAGGGTCGTGCCACCATTCCCAGAGTCCGCCAGAAAATTCCTTGTCGGGAATTTTATTGGCCTTCCTTGTAAACCTAGCTATTCAGCCTTTTTCCTCCAGTTAATCTTTTACTACCCTATAATTTCTTAATCTCATCTTACATTAATAAATACACAAGACTTTCCACGTCAACGCCGTCCATCCATCGAATTCCCTGGATCCAGCGGGGCTGGACCCGGCACACTGAGATATCTGGGGGACTCTTGGAATGATGGCACGACACTGGAGTTTCTCTCGCCTTTCCTGTGGAGAGCGCCTCCTCATGAGATGCGACGGGAACACCGGGAATTCTTTCCGGAACATACAGGGAAAGGATACCTGACCGCGTTACGAGGCGGAAACGGAGCTCCTCTGGATGTGGCGGGACTCTCGTGCTTCCTCTCGAGTGGAGTCAGGTATGTTGGGGAACTTCTAGAGTTGTAGCAAGGGTGTGAAGGACCCTTTGGAAGTTCCAGGGGTTAGGTGTGATTAGCCTCGAGACGCCTGAGCGGAAATGGGCCTCATCTCGCCTGGAGGGGAGAACCTCCTGGATTTTCTCGAGTTGCGGCAGGTGCTCTTGACTTACGACGGGGACCTCAGGGACCCGCTCTGGTGGCCTCAGGAAAGGCCAGTCCCCATGCGAGTTGCTCGGGGCCCTCTCGGGATTCCTCTCCCTTCGACGTCGGGGCCTAAGACCTTGTGTGGAGTCGGTGCGGAACCTGAGGATTCCTCTCCAGTGCTGACATGCATCTTGCGGTACTTCTGGAGTCTCCCCAGGGGAGTCAGTCCTCGTCTCGAGTGGGGCATGCACGTTCGCTTTCCTCCCGAGCTGTAGCAGAACTGTCACGCTTCCCTTCGCTTGGATCAAGGGATCTGTGGCTTTCCCTCGTGGCTTTCCCACGAGGCTTTCCCACAGGGCTGTCCCACGTGCCATCGTGGTGTGAGTCGATCCTCGGCTAGAAATTCGAGGCAGTGCAGGGAAATCAGGTTTCCCTGGAATGGACTGAGACATCTGGGGGACTCTGGGAATGGTGGCACGACCCTGGAGTTCCTCTCGCCTTTCCTGTGGAGAGCGCCTCTTTGAGATGCGCCAGGAACGCCAGGAATTCTTTCCTGACTACGCAGGGAAAGGATCCCTCCTCTCGAGCTAGGAGGCGGAAACGGGGCTCCTCTGGATGTGGGCGGGTCTCTGGTGCTTCCTCTCGTGTGGAGACGGGTATGTCGGGGAACTTCTTGAGTTGCAGCAAGGGTGTGAAGGACCCTTTGGAAGTTCCAGAGGTTAGGTGTGATTAGACTCGAGACGCCTCAGCAGAAATGGGCCTCATCTCGCCTGCAGGGGAGAACCTCCTGGATTTTCTCGAGTTTCAGCAGGTGCTCTCCAGTTACGACCAGGACTTATGTAACCCGCTCTGGTCCGCTCAGGAAATGCCAGTCCACTTGCGAGTTGCTAAGGGGCCTCTCGGGATTCCTCTCCGGTCGATGACGGGGCCTAAGACCTTGTTTGGAGTCGGTGCCCGAACCTGAGGTTTCCTCTCCAGTGCTGACATGGATCTTGGGGTACTACTGGAGTCTCCACAGGGGAGTCATCTTCGTCTCCAATGGGGCATGCACGTGCGCTTTTCTCCCGAGCATTAGGAGCAGAGTCAATTTTCCCGTTGGGTTGATCAAGGGTTTCTTGTTTTCCCTCGAGGCTTTCCCACGAGACTTTCCCACGAGGCTTTCCCACAGGGCTGTCCCACGTGCCACCATCGTGTGAGTCGGTCCTCCGCGTGAACGTCGAGGCAGTGCAGGGTAAACAAGTTCCTCTGGAAAGGACTGAGACATCTGGGGGACTCTTGGAATGGTGGAACGACCCTGGAGTTCCTCTCACCTTTCTTGTGGAGCGTGCCTCCTCTGAGATGCACAGGTACGACAGGAATTCTTTCCCGGCCAATCAGGGAAAGCATCCCTCACATTGAGCTAGGAGGGGAATTGGGGCTCCTCTGGATGTGGGTGGTACCCTGGTGATTCCTATGTAGTGGCGACGGTCTCTCTGGATCTTCTTGAGTTGCAACAAGGTGTGAAGGACCCTTTGGAAGTTCCAGAGGTTAGGTGTGATTAGCCTCGAGACGTCTCAGTGGAAATGGGCCTCATCTCGCCTGAAGGGAGAATCTCCTTCATTTTCTCGAGTTGTGGCAGGTGCTCTCGACTTACGACGGGGACCTCAGGGACCGTTCTGTTGGCCTTAGGAAGACAGTCCCATGCGAGTTGCTAGAGGGCCTCTCGGGATTCCTCACCGGTAGATGCCGGGCCAAGACCTTCGGTGGAGTGGGGCCAGAACCTGAGTATTCCCTCCAGTGCTGACATGTTTTTGGGATACTTCTGAAGTCTCCCAAGGGGAATCAGTCCTCGTCTCGAGTGGGGGCATGTGCATGCTCTTTCCTCCCGAGCTGTAGCAGCAGTGTCATGCTTCCCGTCGCGTGGATCAATGGATCTGTGGCTTTTCCTCTAGGCTTTTCCTAGAGGATTTCCCACGAGGCTTCCACAGGGCTTTCCCCGTGCCACCGTGGTGTGAGGCGATCCTCGGCATGAAAGTTTAAGCACTCTGTAAAAACAAGATCCTCTGGAATGGACTGAGACATCTGGGACACTTGGAATGGTGGCACGACCATGGAGTTCCTCTCTCCCTTCCTGTGGAGAGCGCCTCCACCTGAGATGCGACGGGAATGCCGGAAGTTCTTCCCGACAAGCAGGGAAAGGATCCCTCATCTCTAGCTAGGAGGATGAAACGGGGCTACTCTGGATGTGGGCAGGACCCTCGTGTTTCCTCTCGAGTGGAGATGGGAATGTCGGGAACTTCTTGAGTTGCAGCAGGTGTGAAGGACCCTTTGGAAGTTCCAGAGATTAGATGTAATTAGCCTCGAGACACCTCATTGGAAATGGGCCTCATCTCGCCTGGAGGGGAGAACTCCTGGATTTTCTCGAGTTGCGGCAGGTGCTCCCGACTTACGACGGGACCTCAGGACCCGCTCTGGTGGCTTCATCAAAGTCCAGTCCCATGCCAGATGCTGGGGGCTTCTCTTGATAACTCTCCTGTTGATGCCGGGCCGAACAACTTGTGTGGATCGGGGCCGGAACCTGAGGTTTCCTCAGCAGTGCTGACATGGATATTGGGGTTCTTCTGGAGTCTCACCTGGAGAGTCAATCCTCCTCTCAAGTGAGGGCACGCACGTGTGCTTTCCTCCCGAGCTGTAGCAGCAGGGTCACGCTTCCGTCGTGTGGATCAAGGGATCTGTGGCTTTCCCTGGAGCTTTCCCACGAGGCTTTCTCACAGGCTTCCCTCGTGCCACCGTGGTGTGAGTTGATCCTCAGCGTGAAAGTCGAGGCAGTGCAGGGAAAACAGGTTCCTCTGAATTGGACTGATGCTGGGAGCCAGTATGAGGACTCCCCCGTGATAACGTCATGAGGAAGAAAGCTGACATAGGCATGGTGTGTTCAGACTTCAGGGACCCCTCTGGAAGTTCCTACGCACGTACCCCAACAAAAATCTGCCGGCTTTTTTGCTCTGCTTTTCCACTCTTTCTGACATTTTCTGGAAAAAGTCAATTCAGGGCTTTAGTCTTCTGCATTTGAAAGAGTGTTTCAATCCAAAAACCCCTCTGAATGCTTTCTAGCCTGCCTGCAGGACTCGTACAGCTGGGCATGTGATTGTTTGAGGCCTCCTTTCCCCAGGAGGCACAGGAAGCTTAAAGCATCCTAGGAATGTAGGGGCATCCGAGGAGTCAAAATCTTTATAATAGGACTGATTAAAAGTTTCATTTTTGGGGTCAATGCCTTGCTGCTAAATTTCATATCCTTTATTTTTAGATAGAGTTGGTATATTAAAAAAACAAGTAGTAGACCTGGTATTAGCAACATTAGATCTTTGAGTTAAGTACCTTCTTTGTTTATAACCCACTGCACCTTTGTTCTATAGAGATGTAACTTTAATGCTTTAAGGAATGCAGATTAAAGAAAAACACTTCAGAGGAAACAAAATTAACATTCATTAAGGAAGAGAGCCAAAAAGGCTTTTAACAAGCCTCTTGGCCAGAAGATAATGTAAATCACCAGAGACCTTTTGTATACAAAATGATGTACAGAAAGAGTCTGGGGTGCGAACGCTACATAATTTTGTGTTACCCATTGAACTCCATGTTTTATCCAAAGTATAAAAGGCTTTATGAACAATAAAGGATGGGGGCAGTTTCTCCGGACCAGTTTCTCGAACTAGTCTCTCGGCCTGGTTTCTTGGGACTCAGGCTCCCCCCGTGTCTTTTTCTCTCCTTTCTTCTTCTCTCCCTTTCCTTCTCTCTGCTTTTTACTTTAACTTAAGGCTGAATCTCCACCAGGGGCGCGGAGGCTCGCCAGGTCTACTTACTTGCCGTGGCTGTTAAGACCTGCACGAAAGGGAGCTTAAGGCGAGGCACCCTTAGATATTCAAGCAGGGGCTGGTGGCCCAACGTAGATGGTGAAAATTCCTTGTCTGGAATTTTATTGGTCTTCCACGTAAACCAAGCTATTCAGCCCTTTTCCTCCAGTTAATCTTCTTACTACACCTATAATTTCTTAATCTAATCTTACATTAATAAATAAAAAAAGACTTTCCACGACAACGCCCGTCCATCCGTCGAATTCCCTGGATCCAGCGGGGCTGGACCCCGGCAGACTGAGATATCTGGGGGACTCTTGGAATGGTGGCACAACCCTGGAGTTCCTCCGCCTTTCCTGTGGAGAGCGCCTCCTCATGAGATGCGACGGGAACACCGGGAATTCTTTCCCGAACATGCAGGGAAAGGATACCTGACCTCGAGGTATGAGGTGGAAACGGGGGCTCCTCTGGATGTGGGCGGGATTCTCGTGCTTCCTCTCGAGTGGAGTCAGGTATGTCGGAGAACTTCTTGAGTTGCAGCAAGGGTGTGAAGGACCCTTTGGAAGTTCCAGATGTTAGGTATGGTTAGCCTCGAGACGCCTCAGAGGAAAAGGGCCTCTTCTCGCCTGGAGGGGGAGAACGTCCTGGATTTTCTCGAGTTGCGGCAGGTGCTCTTGACTTACTACGGGGACCTCAGGGACCGCTCTGGTGACCTCAGGAAAGGCCAGTCCCCATGCAAGTTGCTCGGGGGCCTCTCGAGATTCCTCTCCCGTCGATGCCGGGGCCTAAGACCCTGTGTGGAGTCGGTGCCGGAACCTGAGGTTTCCTCTCCAGTGCTGACATGGATCTTGGGGTACTTCTGGAGTCTCCCCAGGGGAGTTAGTCGTCGTCTTGTGTGGGGGCATGAACGTGCGCTTTCCCCCGAGCTGTAGCAGCAGTGCAACGCTTCCCTTCGCGGATCAAGGGATCTGTGGCTTTCCCTCGAGGCTTTCCCACGAGGCTTTCCCACAGGGCTGTCCCACGTGCCATCGTGGTGTGAGTCGATCCTCGGCTAGAAATTCGAGGCAGTGCAGGGAAATCAGGTTTCCCTGAAATGGACTGAGACATCTGGGGGACTCTGGGAATGGTGGCACGACCCTGGAGTTCCTCTCGCCTTTCCTGTGGAGAGCGCCTCCTCTTGAGATGCGACAGGAACGCCGGGAATTCTTTCCCGACCACGCAGGGAAAGGATCCCTCCTCTCGAGCTAGGAGGCGGAAACGGGGCTCCTATGGATGTGGGCGGTCTCTGGTGCTTCCTCTCGAGTGGAGACGGGTATGTCGGGGAACTTCTTGAGTTGCAGCAAGGGTGTGAAGGGTCCTTTGGAAGTTCCAAAGGTTAGGTGTGATTAGCCTCGAGACGCCTCAGCGGAAATGGGCCTCATCTCGCCTGGAAGGGAGAACCTCCTGGATGTACTCAAGTTGCGGCAGGTGCTCTCGACTTACGACGGGGACTTCAGGGACCGCTCTGGTGGCCTCAGGAAAGGCCAGTCCCCATGCGAGTTGCTCGGGGTCCTCTCGGGATTTTTCTCAAGTCGATGCCGGGGCCTAAAAACTTGTTGTGGAGACGGTGCTGGAACCTGAGGATTCCTCTCCAGTGCTGACATGGATCTTGGGGTACCTGCGGAGTGTCCCACGGGAGTCAGTCCTCGTCTCAAGTAGGGCATGCACCTTCGCTTTCCTCCCAAACTGCAGCAGCAGTGTCACGCTTCCCTCCCGTGGATCAAGGGATCAGTGGCTTTCCCTCGGGGCTTTCCCATGAGGCTTTCACACGAGGCTTTCCCACCAGGGCTGTCCCACGTGCCACCGTGGAGTAAGCCGATCCTCGGCTTGAAAAGTCGAGGCAGTGCATGGAAAACAGTTTTCCCTGCAATGGACTGAGGCATCTGGGGGACTCTGGAATGGTGGCATGACCCTGGAGTTTCCTCTCGCCTTTCCTGTGGAGAGCGCCTCCTCTTGAGATGCGACGGGGAACGCCGGGAATTCTTTCTCGAACCACGCAGGGAAAGGATCCGTCCAGTCGAGCTATGAGGCCGAAACGGAGCTCCTCTGGATGTGGCGGGACTCTCGTGGCTTTCATCTCGAGTGGAGACGGGTATGTCGGGGAACTTTCTTGAGTTGCAGCAAGGGTGTGAAGGACCCTTTGGAAGTTCGCAGAGTTTAGGTGTGATTAGCCTGGAGACGCCTCACCGGAAATGGGCCTTCATCTCGCCTGGAGGGGAGAACCTCCTGGATTTTCTCGAGTTCCGGCATATGCTCTTGACTTACGACGGGGACCTCAGGGACCCGCTATGGTGGCCTCAGGAAAGGCCAGTCCCCATGCGAGTTGCTCGGGGACCTCTCGGAATTCCTCTCCCGTCGATGCCAGGGCCTAAGATCTTGTGTGGAGTCGGTGCCGGAACCTGAGCATTCCTCTCCAGTGCTGTCATGGATCTTGGGGTACTTCTGGAGTCTCCCCAGGGGAGTCAGTCCTCGTCTCCAGTGGGGGCATGCACGTGCGCTTTCCTCCCGAGCTATAGGCAGCGGTGTTGCGCTTCCCTTCGCGTGGATCAAGGGTTCTGTGGCTTTCACTCGAGCTTTTCCCACAGGGCTCTCCCACGTGCCACCGTGGTGTGAGTCGATCCTTGGCTTGTAAGTGGAAGCTGTGGCAGGGAAAACAGGTTTCCCTGGAATGGACTGAGACATCTGGGGGATTCGGGAATGGTGGCACGACCCTGGATTTCCTATCGCCTTTCCTGTGGAGAGTGCCTCCTCTTGAGATGCGACAGGAACGCGGGGAATTCTTTCCCCACCACGCAGGGAAAGGATCCCTCCTCTCGAGATAGCAGGCAGGAACGGGGCTCCTCTGGATGTGGGCGGGACTCTCGTGCTTCCTCTCGAGTGGAGACGGGTATGTCGGGGAACTTCTTGAGTTGCAGCAAGGGTGTGAAGGACCCTTTGGTAGTTCCAGAGGTAAGATGTGATTAGCCTCGAGACGACTCAGCGGAAATGGGGCACATCTCGCCTGGAGGGGAGAACCTCCTGGATTTTCTCGAGTTGCGGCAAGGGCTCTCGACTTACGATGGGGCTCAGGGACCCGTACTGGTGGCCGCAGGAAAGGCCAGTCCCATGCGAGTTGCTCGGGGGCCTCTCGGGATTCCTCTCCCCGTCGATGCGGGGCCTAATATCTTGTGTGGAGTTGGTGCCGGACCTGTGGATTCCTCTCCTGTGCTGACATGGATCTTGGGGTACGTCTGGAGACTACCCAGGGGAGTCACTCCTCGTCTCGAGTGGGGCATGCACGTGCCCTTTCCTCCCGAGCTCTAGGAGCAGTGTTACGCTTCCTTCAGGTGGATCAAGGTATCAGGGGCTTTCCCTCGAGGCTTTCCCACGAGGCTTTCCCACAAGGCTTTATCACAGGGCTGTCCACGTGCCACCGTGGTGTGAGTCGATCCTCGGTTTGAAAGTCGAGGCAGTGCAGGGAACACAGATTTCCCTGGAATGGACTGAGACATCTGGGGACTCTGGGAATGGTGGCACGACCTGGAGTTCCTCTCGCCTTTCCTGTGGAGAGCGCCTCCTCTTGAGATGCGACGGGAACGCCGGGAATTCTTTCCCGACCACGCAGGGAAGGATCCCGCCTCTCGAGCTAGGAGTCGGAAACGGGGCTCCTCTGGATGTGGGCAGAACTCTCGTGCATCCTCTCGAGTGGAGACGGGTATGTCGGGGAACTTGTTGAGTTGCAGCAAGGGTGTGAAGGACCCTTTGCTGTTCGAGACGTTAGGTGTGATTAGACCTCGAGACGCCTCAGCGAAATGGGCTTCATCTCGCCTGGAGGGAAGAATCTCCTGGATTTTCTCGAGTTGCGGCAGGTGCTCTCGACTTACGACGGGGACCTCAGGGACCCGCTCTGGTGGCCTCAGGAAAGGCCAGTCCCATGCGAGTTGCTCGGGGGCCTCTCGGGATTCCTCTCCGTCGATGCGGGGCCTAAGACCTTGTGTGGAGTTGTTGCCGGAACCTGACGATTCCTCTCCAGTGCTGACATGGATCTTGGGGTACTTCTGGAGTCTCCCCAGTGGAGTCAGTCCTCGTCTCCAGTGGGGCATGCACGTGCGCTTTCCTCCGAGCTGTAGCAGCAGTGTCGATTCCCTAGGCGTGACCAAGGGATCTGTGGCTTAGGCTTTCCACGAGGCTTTCCACGAGGCTTTTCCCACAGGGCTGTCCCACGTGCCACCGTGGTGTGAGTCGATCCTAGGCTTGAAAGTCGAGGCAGTACAGGGAAAACAGGTTTCCCTGAATGGACTGAGACATCTGGGGGACTCTGGGAATGGTGGCACGACCCTGGAGTTCCTCTCGCCTTTCCTGTGGAGAGCGCCTCCTCTTGAGATGCGACGGGAATGCCGGGAATTCTTTTCCCGACCACGCAGGGAAAGGATCCCTCCTCTCGAGCTAGGAGGCGGAAACGGGATCTCTGGATGTGGGCGGGACTCTCGTGCTTCCTCTCGAGTGGAGACGGGTATGTCGGGGAACTTCTTGAGTTGCAGGGGTGTGAAGACCGTTTGGAAGTTCCAGAGGTTAGGTGTGATTAGCCTCGAGACGCCTCAGCGGAAATGGGCCTCATCTCGCCTGGAGATGAGAACCTCCTGGATTTTCTCGAGTTGCGGCAGGTGCTCTCGACTTACGACGGGGACCTCAGGGACCCGCTCTGGTGGCCTCAGGAAAGGCCAGTCCCCATGCGAGTTCTCGGGGGCTCTCGGGATTCCTCTCCGTCGATGCCGGCCTAAGACCTTGTGTGGAGTCGTGCCGGAACCTGAGGATCCTCTCCAGTGCTGACATGGATCTTGGGGTACTTCTGGAGTCTCCCAGGGAGTCAGTCCTCGTCTCGAGTGGGGGCATGCACGTGCGCTTTCCTCCCGAGCTGTAGCAGCAGTGTCACGCTTCCCTTCGCGTGGATCAAGGGATCTGTGGCTTTCCGAGGCTTCCCACGAGTGTTTCCCAACGAGGCTTTCCCACAGGGCTGTCCCACGTGCCACCGTGGTGTGAGTCGATCCTCGGCTTGAAAGTCGAGGCAGTGCAGGGAAAACAGGTTTCCCTGAATGGACTGAGACATCTGGGGGTCTGGAATGGTGGCACGACCCTGGTTTCCTCTCGCCTTTCCTGTGGAGAGCACCTCCTTTGAGATGCGACGGGAAATGCCGGGAATTCTTTC
>NW_017192105.1:0-10452 GCF_001704415.2 Capra hircus
AAGGTCTGGGCCCGGCATCTACCGGTGAGGAATCCGAGAGCCCCTCTAGCAACTCGCATGGGGACTGGTCTTCCTAAGGCCAACAGAACGGCGTCCCTGAGGTCCGTCGTAAGTCGAGAGCACCTGCCACAACTCGAGAAAATGAAGGAGATTCTCCCCTTCAGGCGAGATGAGGCCCATTTCCACTGAGACGTCTCGAGGCTAATCACCATAACCTCTGGAACTTCCAAAGGGTCCTTCACACCTTGTTGCAACTCAAGAAGTTCCAGGAGAGGACCCGTCGCCACACATAGGAATCACCAGCGGTACCACCCACATCCAGAGGAGCCCCAATTCCCCCTCCCTAGCTCAAGTGAGGATCCTTTCCCTGATTGGCCGGGAAAGAATCCTGTGTACCTGTCGCATCAAAGAGGAGGCACGCTCCACAAAGAAAGGTGAGAGGAACTCCAGGGTCGTTCCACCATTCCAAGAGTCCCCAGATGTCTCAGTCCTTTCCAGAGGGAATTTGTTTACCCTGCACTGCCTCGACGTTCAACGGAGGACCGACTCACACGATGGTGGCACGGGGGACAGCCCTGGGAAAGCCTCGTGGAAAGCCTCCTGGGAAAAGCCTCGAGGGAAAGCCACAGATCCCTTGATCCCAAGTGAAGGAAGCGTGACAGTTCTGCTACAGCTCGGAGGAAAAAGCGAACGTGCATGCCCCCACTCGAGACGAGGACTGACTCCCCTGGGGAGACTCCAGAAGTACCGCAAGATGCATGTCAGCACTGGAGAGGAATCCTCAGGGTTCCGGCACCGACTCCACACAAGGTCTTAGGCCCGGGTCGAAGGAAGAGGAATCCGAGAGGCCCCGAGCAACTCGCATGGGGACTGGCCTTTCCTGAGGCCACCAGAGCGGGTCCCTGAGGTCCCCGTCGTAAGTCAAGAGCACCTGCCGCAACTCGAGAAAATCCATGAGGTTCTCCCCTCCAGGCGAGATGAGGCCCATAATCACATCTAACCCCTGGAACTTCCAAAGGGTCCTTCACACCCTTGCTACAACTCAAGAAGTCCCCCAACATACCTGACTCCACTCGAGAGGAAGCACGAGAGTCCCGCCCACATCCAGAAGGAGCCCCGTTTCCACCTCGTACCTCGCGGTCAGGTATCCTTTCCCTGTATGTTCCGGAAAGAATTCCCGGTGTTCCCGTCGCATCTCATGAGGAGGCGCTCTCCACAGGAAAGGCGAGAGAAACTCCAGTGTCGTGCCATCATTCCAAGAGTCCCCCAGATATCTCAGTGTGCCGGGGTCCAGCCCCGCTGGATCCAGGGAATTCGACGGATGGACGGCGTTGACGTGGAAAGTCTTGTGTATTTATTAATGTAAGATGAGATTAAGAAATTATAGGGTAGTAAGAAGATTAACTGGAGGTAAAAAGGCTGAATAGCTAGGTTTACGCGGAAGGCCAATAAAATTCCCGACAAGGAATTTTCTGGCGGACTCTGGAAATGGTGGAACGACCATCGAGTTCCTCTTGCCTTTCCTGTGGAGAGCGCATCCTCTTGAGATGCGCCGGAACGCCGGGAACTGTTCACAACGGGGGGAAACGATCCTCCTCTGGATCTATCAGGCGGAAACGGGGCTCCTCTGGATGTGGGCGGGACTCTCGTGCTTCCTCTAGAGTGGAGACGGGTATGTCGGGAACTTCATGAGTTGCAGCAAGGGTGTGAAGGACCCTTTGGAAGTTCCAGAGGTTAGGTGATTAGCCTCGAGACGCCTCAGCGGAAATGGGCCTCATCTCGCCTGGAGGGGAGAACTCCTGGATTTTCTCTGAGTTGCGGCAGGTGCTCTCGACTTACGACGGGGACCTCATGGACCCTCTCTGGTGGCCTCAGGAAAGGCCAGTCCCCATGCGAGTTGCTCGGGGGCCTCTCGGGATTCCACTCCCGTCGATGCCTGGGGCCTAAACACCTTGTGTGGAGTCTTTGCGGGAACCTGAGGTTTCCTCTCCAGTACTGACATGGACCTTGGGGTACTTCTGGAGTCTCCCCAGGGGAGTCTGTCCTCGTCTCTAGTGGGGGCATGAACGTGCGCTCTTCCTCCCGAGCTGTCGTAGCAGTGTCACCCTTAACATCGCATGCATCAAGTGATATGTGACTTTCCATGGAGGCTTTCCCAGGAGGCTTTCCCACGAGGCTTTCCACAGGGGCTGTCCCATGTGCCACCGGTGGTGTGAGTCAATCCTCGCTTGAAAGTCGAGGCAGTGCAGGGAAAACAGGTTTCCCTGGAATGGACTGAGACATCTGGGGGACTCTGGGAATGGTGGCACGACCCTGGAGTTCCTCTCGCCTTTCCTGTGGAGAGCGCCTCCTCTTGAGATGCAACGGGAACGCGGGGAATTCTTTCCCCACCACGCAGGGAAAGGATCCCTCCTCTCGAGCTAGGAGGCAGAATCCGGGCTCCTCTGGATGTGGGCGGGACTCTCGTGCTTTCCTCTCGAGATGGAGACGGGTATGTCGGGGAACTTCTTGAGTTGCAGGCAAGGGTGTGAAGGACGCTTTGAAAGTTCTAGATGTTAGATGTGATTAGCCTGGAGACGCCTTGGGGGAAATGGGCCTCATCTCCCCTGGAGGAGGAGAACCTCCTGGATTTTCTCGAGTTGCGGCAGGTGCTCTCGACTTACGACGGGGACACCAGGGATCCGCTCTGGTGGCCTCAGGAAAGTCCAGTCCCCATGCGAGTTGCTCGGGGCCTCTCGGGATTCCTCCCCGTCGATGCCGGGGCCTAAGACCTTGTGTGGAGTCGGTGCCGGAATCTGAGGATTCCTCTCCAGTGCTGACATACATCTTGGGGTACTTCTGGAGTCTCCCCAGGGGAGTCAGTCCTCGTCTCGAGTGGGGGCATGCACGTGCGCTTTCCTCCCTAGCTGTTGCAGCAGTGTCGCGCTTCCCTTCGCGTGGATCAAGGGATCTGTGGCTTTCCCTCGAGGCTTTCCACGAGGCTTTCCCACGAGGCTTTCCCACAGGGCTGTCCCACGTGCCACCATGGTGTGAGTCGATCCTCGGCTTGAACGTCGAGGCAGTGCAGGGAAAACAGGTTTCCCTGGAATGGACTGAGACATCTGGGGGACTCTGGGAATGGTGGCACAACCCTGGTAGTTCCTCTCGCCTTTCCGGTGGAGAGTGCCTCCTCTTGAGATGCGATGGGAACAACGGAAATTCTTTCCCCACCACGCAGGGAAAGGATCCCTCCTCTCGAGATAGGAGGCAGAAACGGGGCTCCTCTGGATGTGGCCGGGACTCTCGTGCTTCCTCTCGAGTGGAGACGGGTATGTCTGGGAACTTCTTGAGTTGCAGCAAGGGTGTGAAGGACCCTTTGTAAGTTCCAGATCTTAGATGTGATTAGCCTCAAGACGCCTCAGCGGAAATAGGCCTCATCTCGCCTGGAGGGGAGAACCTCCTTGATTTTCTCGAGTTGCGGCAAGTGCTCTCGACTTACGACGGGGACCTCAGGGACTCTCTCTGGTGGCCTCAGGGAAGGATAGTCCCGTTGCGAGTTGCTCGGGGGCCTCTGGGGATTCCTCTCCCGTCGATGCCGGGGCCTAAGACCTTGTGTGGAGTCGGTGCCGGAACCTGAGGATTCATCTCCAGTGCTGACATGGATCTTGGGGTACTTCTGGAGTCTCCTCAGGGGAGTCAGTCCACGTCTCAAGTGGGAGCAGGCACATGAGCTTTCCCCCCGGTCTGTAGCAGCAGTGTGGCGAATCCCTTCGCGTGGATCAAGGGGTCTGTGGCTTTCCCTCGAGGCTTTCCCACGAGGCTTTCCCACAGGGCTGTCCCACGTGCCACCGTGGTGTTAGTTGATCCTCGGCTTGAAAGTCGAGGCAGTGCAGGGAAAACAGGTTTCCCTGGAATGGACTGAGACATCTGGGGGACTCTGGGAATGGTGACACGACCCTTGAGTCCCTCTCGCCTTTCCTGTGGAGAGCGCCTCCTCTTGAGATGCGACGGGAACGCCGGGAATTCTTTCCCGACCCCGCAAGGAAAGGATCCCTCGTCTGCAGCTATGAGGTGGAAAAGGGGCTCCTCTGGATGTAGGCGGGACGCTCGTTCTTCCTCTCGAGTGGAGATGGGTATGTCGAGGAACTTCTTGAGTTGCAGCAAGGGTGTGAAGGACCCTTTGGAAGTTCCAGAGGTTTGGTGTGATTAGCCTCGAGATGCCTCAGTAGAAGTGAGCCACATCTCGCCTGGAGGGGAGAACCTCCTGGATTTTCTCGAGTTGCCGCAGGTGCTCTCAGCTTACGACGAGGACCTCAGGGACGCACTCTGGTGGCCTCAGGAAATGCCAGTCCCCATGCGAGTTGCTCGGGGGCCTCTCGGGATTCCACTCCCATCGATGCCGGAGCATAAGGCCTTGTGTGGAGTCGGTGCCGGAACCTAAGGATTCCTCTCCAGTGCTGACATGGATCTTGGGGTACTTCTGGAGTCTCCCCAGGGGAGTCAGTCCTCGTCTCGAGTGAGCGCATGCACGTGCGATTTCCTCCTGAGCTGTAGCAGTAGTGTCACGCTTCCCTTCGCGTGCATCAAGGGATCTGTGGCTTTCCCTCGAGGCTATCCCAGGAGGCTTTCCGATGAGGCTTTCCCACAGGGCTGGCCCACGTGCCACCATTTTGGTGAGTCGTTCCTCGGCTTGAAATTCGACGCAGTGCAGGGAAAACAGTTTTCCGTGGAATGGACTGAGATATCTGGGGGACTCTGGGAATGGTGGCACAACCCTGGAGTTCCTCTCGCCTTTCCTGTGGAGAGAGCCTCCTCTTGAGATGCGACAGGAACGCGGGGAATTCTTTCCCCACCACGAAGGGAAAGGATCCCTCCTCTCGAGTTAGGAGGCGAAAAGGGGTCCCTCTGAATATGGGCGGGACTCTCGTGCTTCCTCTCGAGTGGAGATGGTTATGTCGGGGAACTTCTTGAGTTGCAGCAAGGGTGTGAAGGACCATTTGGAAGTTCCAGAGGTTAGGTGTGATTAGCCTCGAGACGCCTCATCGGAAATGGGCCTCTTCTCGCCTGGAGGGGAGAACCTCCTGGAATTTCTCGAGTTGCGGCAGGTGCTCTCGACTTACGACGCGAACCTCCGGGACCTGCTCTGGTGGCATCAGGAAAGGCCAGTCCCCATGCGAGTTGCTCGGCGGCCTCTGGGATTCCTCTCCCGTCGATGCTGGGGCCTAAGACCTTGTGTGGAGTCGGTGCCGGAACCTGAGGATTCCTCTCCAGTGCTGACATGGATCTTGGGGTACTTCTGGAGTCTCTCCAGGGGAGTCAGTCCTCGTCTCGAGTGGGGGCTTGCACGTGCGCTTTCCTCCCGAGCTGTAGCAGCAGTGTGGGCCTTCCCTTCGCGTGGATCAAGGGATCTGTGGCTTTCCCTCGAGGCTTTCCCAGGAGGCATTCCCACGAGGCTTTCCCACATGGCTGTCCCACGTACCACCGTGGTGTGAGTCGATCCTCGGCTTGAAAGTAGAGGCAGTGCAGGGAAAACAGGTTTCCCTGGAATGGACTGAGACATCTGGGGAACTCTGGGAATGGTGGCACGACGCTGGAGTTCCTCTCGCCTTTCCTGTGGAGAGCGCCTCCTCTTGAGAAGCGACGGGAACGCGGGGAATTCTTTCACCACCACGCAGGGAAAGGATCCCTCCTCTCGAGCTAGGAGGCGGAAACGAGGCTCCCCTGGATGTGGGCGGGACTTTCGTGCTTCCTCTCGAGTGCAGTCGGGTATGTCGGGGAACATCTTGAGTTGCAACAAGGGCGTGAAGGACCCTTTGGACTTTCCAGATGTTAGATTTGATTAGCCTCAGGACGCCTCAGTGGAAATGGGCCTCATCTCGCCTGGAGGGAGAACCTCCTGGATTTTCTCGAGTTGCGGCAGGTGCTCTTGACTTACGACGGGGACCTCAGGGACCCGCTCTGGTGGCTTCAGGAAAGGCCAGTCCCCATGGGAGTTGCTCGGGGGCCTCTCGGCATTCCCCTCCCGTCGATGCCGGGGTGTAAGACGTTGTGTGGAGTCGGTGCCGGAACCTGAGCATTCCTCTCCAGTGCAGACATTGATCTTGGGGTACTTCTGGAGTCTCTCCAGGGAGTCAGTCCTCGTCTCGAGTGGGGGCATGCACGTGTGCTATCCTCCCCAGCTGTAGCAGCAGTGTCGCGCTTCCCGTCGCGTGGATCAAGGGATCTGTGGCTTTCCCTCGTGGCTTTCCCACAGGGCTGTCCCACGTGCCACCCTGGTGTGAGTCGATCCTCGGCTTGAAAGTCGAGGCAGTGAACGGAAAACAGGTTTCCCTGGAATGGACCGAGACATCTGGGGAACTCTGGGAATGGTGGCACGACCCTGGAGTTCCTCTCGCCTTTCCTGTGGAGAGCGCCTCCTCTTCAGATGCGACGGGAACGCGGGGAATTCTTTCCCCACCACGCAAGGAAAGGATCCCTCCTCTCGAACTAGCAGGCGGAAACGGGGCTCCTCTGGATGTGGGCGGGACTCTTGTGCTTCCTCTCGAGTGGAGACGGGTATGTCGGGGAACTTCTTGAGTTGACGCAAGGGTGTGAAGGACCCTTTGGAAGTTCCAGATGTTAGATGTGATTAGCCTCGAGACGCCTCAGGGGAAATGGGCCTCATCTCGCGTGGAGAGCCGAACCTCCTGGATTTTCTCGAGTTGCGGCAAGTGCTCTCGAGTTGCGACGGGGACCTCAGGGACCCGCTGTTGTGGCCTCAGGAAAGACCAGTCCCCATGCGAGTTGCTCTGAGTCCTCTCGGGATTCCTCTCCCGTCGATGCCGGGGCCTAAGACCTTGTGTGGAGTCGGTGCCGGAAACTGAGGATTCCTCTCCATTGCTGACATGGATATTGGGGTACTTCTGTAGTCTCCCCAGGGGAGTCAGTCCTCATCTCGATTGGGGGCCATGCACGTGGCGCTTTCCTCCCTAGCTGTAGCAGCAGTGTTGCGCTACCCTTCGCGTGGATCAAGGGATCTGTGGCTTTCCCTCGAGGCTTTCCCACGAGGCTTTCCCACAGGGCTGTCCCACGTGCCACCGTGGTGTGAGTGGATCCTCGGCTTCAAAGTCGAGGCAGTGCAGGGAAAACAGGTTTCCCTGGAATGGACTGAGACATCTGGGGGACTCTGGGAATGGTGACACGACCCTTGAGTCCTTCTCGCCTTTCCTGTGGAGAGCGCCTCCTCTTGAGATGCGACGGGAACGTCGGGAATTCTTTCCCGACCCCACAAGGAAAGGATCCCTCGTCTGCAGCTATGAGGCGGAAAAGGGGCTCCTCTGGATGTAGGCGGGACGCTCGTTCTTCCTCTCGAGTGGAGATGGGTATATCGAGGAACTTCTTGAGTTGCAGTAAGGGTGTGAAGGACCCTTTGGAAGTTCCAGAGGTTAGGTGTGATTAGCCTCGAGATGCCTCAGTAGAAGTGAGCCACATCTCGCCTGGAGGGGAGAACCTCCTGGATTTTCTCGAGTTGCCGCAGGTGCTCTCAACGTACGACGGGGACCTCAGGGACGCACTCTGGTGGCCTCAGGAAATGCCAGTCCCCATGCGAGTTGCTCGGGGGCCTCTCGGGATTCCACTCCCATTGATGCCGGAGCATAAGGCCTTGTGTGGAGTCGGTGCCGGAACCTGAGGATCCTCTCCAGTGCTGATATGGATCTTGGGGTACTTCTGGAGTCTCGCCAGGGGAGTCAGTCCTCGTCTCGAGTGAGCGGCATGCACGTGCGATTTCCTCCTGAGCTGTAGCAGTAGTGTCACTCTTCCCTTCGCGTGCATCAAGGGATCTGTGGCTTTCCCTCGAGGCTATCCCAGGAGGCTTTCCGATGAGGCTTTCCCACAGGGCTGTCCCACGTGCCACCCTGGTGTGAGTCGATCCTAGGCTTGAAAGTCGAGGCAGTGCACGGAAAACAGGTTTTCCTGGAATGGACTGAGACATCTGGGGGACTCTGGGAATGGTGGCACGACCCTGGAGTTCCTCTCGCCTTTCCTGTGGAGAGCGCCTCCTCTTCAGATGCGACGGGAACGCGGGAATTCTTTCCCCACCACGCAAGGAAAGGATCCCTCCTCTCGAACTAGGAGGCGGAAACGGGGCTCCTCTGGATGTGGGCGGGACTCTTGTGCTTCCTCTCGAGTGGAGACGGGTATGTCGGGGAACTTCTTGAGTTGAAGCAAGGGTGTGAAGGACCCTTTGGAAGTTCCAGATATTAGATGTGATTAGCCTCGAGACGCCTCAGGGGAAATGGGCCTCATCTCGCGTGGAGAGCCGAACCTCCTGGATTTTCTCGAGTTGCGGCAAGTGCTCTCGACTTGCGACGGGGACCTCAGGGACCCGCTGTGGTGGCCTCAGGAAAGACCAGACCCCATGCGAGTTGCTCTGGCGTCCTCTCGGGATTCCTCTCCCGTCGATGCCGGGGCCTAAAATTTTATGTGGAGTCAGTGCCGGAACCTGAGGATTCCTCTCCAGTGTTGACATGGTTCTTGGGGTCTTCTGGAGTCTCCCCAGGGGAGTCAGTCCTCGTCTCGAGTGGGGGCATGCACGTGCGCTTTCCTCCCGAGCTGTAGCAGCAGTGTCACGCTTCCCTTCGCGTGGATCACGGAATCTGTGGCTTTCCCACGAGGCTTTCCCACAGGGTTGTCCCACGTGCCACCGTGGTGTGAGTCGATCCTCGGCTTGAAAGTCGAGGCAGTGCAGGGAAAACAGGTTTCCCTGGAATGGACTGAGACATCTGGGGGACTCTGGGAATGGTGGCACAACCCTGGAGTTCCTCTCGCCTTTCCTGTGGAGAGAGCCTCCTCTTGAGATGCGACGGGAACGCGGGGAATTCTTTCCCCACCACGAAGGGAAAGGATCCCTCCTCTCGAGTTAGGAGGCGGAAAGGGGTCCTCTGAATATGGGCGGGACTCTCGTGCTTCCTCTCGAGTGGAGATGGTTATGTCGGGGAACTTCTTGAGTTGCAGCAAGGGTGTAAAGGACCCTTTTGGAAGTTCCAGGGGTTAGGTGTGATTAGCCTCGAGACTCCTCATCGGAAATGGGCCTCTTCTCGCCTGGAGGGGAGAACCTCCTGGAATTTCTCGAGTTGTGGCAGGTGCTCTCGACTTACGACGCGAACCTCCGGGACCTGTTCTGGTGGCATCAGGAAAGGCCAGTCCCCATGCGAGTTGCTCGGCGGCCTCTGGGGATTCCTCTCCGTCGATGCTGGGGCCTTAGACCTTGTGTGGAGTCGGTGCCGGAACCTGAGGATTCCTCTCCAGTGCTGACATGGATCTTGGGGTACTTCTGGAGTCTCTCCAGGGGAGTCAGTCCTCGTCTCGAGTGGGGGCTTGCCCGTGCGCTTTCCTCCCGAGCTGTAGCAGCAGTGTGGCGCTTCCCTTCGCGTGGATCAATGGATCTGTGGCTTTCCCTCGCGAGGCTTTCCCAGGAGGCATTCCCACGAGGCCTTTCCCACAGGGCTGTCCCACGTACCACCGTGGTGTGAGTCGATCCTCGGCTTGAAAGTAGAGGCAGTGCAGGGAAAACAGGTTTCCCTGGAATGGACTGAGACATCTGGGGAACTCTGGAATGGTGGCACGACGCTGGAGTTCCTCTCGCCTTTCCAGTGTTTGAACGCCTCCTCTTGATATGCGACAGGAAGGCCGCGAATTCTTTCCCGATCACGCAGAGAAATGATCCCTCCTCTCGAGCTAGGAGGCGGACACGGGGCTCCTCTGGATGTGGGCAGAACTCTGGTGCTTCCTCTCGAGTGGAGACGGGTATGTCGGGGGAACTTCTTGAGTTGCAGCAAGGGTGTGAAGGACCCTTGGAAGTTCCAGATGTTAGATGTGATAAGCCTCGATACGCCTCAGTGGAAATGGGCCTCATCTCGCCTGGAGGGGAGAACCTCCTGGATTTTCTCGAGTTGCTGCAGGTGCTCTCGACTTACGACGGGGACCTCAGGGACCCGCTCTGTTGGCCTCAGGATAGGCCAGTCCCATGCGAGTTGCTCGGGCGCCTCTCGTGATTCCACTCCTGTCGATGCCGGGGCCTAAGATCTTGTGTGGAGTCGGTGCCGTAACCTGAGAATTCCCTCTCCAGTGCCTACATGGATCTTGGGGAACTTCTGGAGTCTCCCCAGGGGAGTCAGACCTCGTCTCGAGTGGGGGCATGCACGTGCGCTTTCCTCCCGAGCTGTAGCCGCAGTGTCACCCTTCCCTTCGCGTGATCAAGGGATGCTGTGGCTTTCCCTCGAGGCTTTCCCACGAGGCTTTCCCCACAGGGCTGTCCAGGTGCCACCGCGGTGTGAGTCGGTCCTCGGCTTGAAAGTCTAGGCAGTGCAGGGAAAACAGGGTTCCCGGAATGGACGGAGACATCTGGGGGACTCTGGAAATGGTGACACCACCCTGGAGTTTCTCTCCCCTTTCCTTGTGGAGAGCGTCTCCTCTTGAGTTGTGACGGAAACG
>NW_017192106.1:0-10452 GCF_001704415.2 Capra hircus
ATAGGCTTATTTACTATCTTTATATTTTTGTAGGCCAGGTGTTTAGGTGTATACATATTTTATGAGATTGTTCTAGATTTTTTGGTATATTTGGAGAACAATCCTTTATCAGATATCTATTTTATAAATATAGTTTCCTGTGGCTTGTGTTTAAGTTTTGTGAATAAGGTTTTTCACCGTTTCAATTTCTAATTTTTTAAAGTTGATGTTATATGTGTTTTCTATCCTTTTTTGGATAGCCTTTAGTGTGTTGTTGTTGTTGTTAAATTTTATAAGCAGAAGTGAGGTACCGTAGATACAGTTTTAAGCTAAGCTGAGGTGCCACAGATACAGTTTTGCCTTTTGTCTGTTGAGAAGTTTGAGTGAGTTTGGTGTACACTGTAACATTATGTCTACATTCATTTGACTGGATATAGCTTCCAGTTATTTGTCTAATTGGTTTTGGAGATATGATGGGAAGTCAGTTTTTCCAAGGGAAACTGAGGTCCATGAAACATGAACTCTTTTCGATCGGTCGGAATCACTTTCTGCTATTTCTGACAGATTTGACTTGTTTGGATATCTCATATGAGCGGAATCACAGAACGTTTGTCTTTTTTTGGTCTGGTTTATTTCACTTAATCTAATGACCATAAGGTTTGTCCACATTGTCGCATTGTCAGAATTACTGACTTTGAAGGGCCGAATCAGATTCCATTGTGTGTATACCACAGTTTGTTTATGGAATTGGCTGCCATGGACACTTCGATTGCTTCTGTTTGTTTGCCAGTGTGAATCATGCTGTTGTGAGTATGACGGAAGGAGTATCCATTTTTTTCAGCCCCCTTTCCCAATCCTTTTGGGTACATAGCATGAATTGGAATCGAACTATGTATTTCTTCCACGTGTTCGTTTTGGAGTCATTTGTGTAATGTCTTGCAGAGTGGCAGCACCATTTAATGTACTTTTTTGTATGGTGGAATACCGTTCAAGCTTCTGAATATACCTTGCGTTGCATATTCAGTCTCCCACCAACGGACACTTGAATGAGTTCTACTTTGAGCTATTGTGAATGTCACTATGAATATTTGTGTACCAGTTTTTGTTTGAATTATTAACAAATACATTACCATATATAAAAGAAGCCACAAGGACCTACTGTACAGTTTAGGAAACTATTAAATATCTTATGATGATGTGTAATGCAAGAGAATCTCCAAAGGAATATATGAAAAGCACATAATAACCATGATATTTATTGTGGCAACACTATGAGTTATCATAGCACTACTCAACGTGTATTTATACATGTCACTAAAATATTTACATCTGTAAGGATATTATAAAAAATTATATAAAAATCAAGAATTCAAACAGAGAATAAATAAACTTCCTGTCATTGCTCGTCATCATTTATACACTCATACTACCTGTAACACTCATTGTATAAGTGCTGGACTAGCAATTGACATTCTTGTAAACCAAGAGATTGTGAAGGTGTAAGGAAATATAGCTTCTTGAATTCCTTAATGAAGGATTCTAGAACTCTATGTCCATGAAGTGAATGAAATTCCGTTTTAGTGAGCCACATTCTTACTAGAGTGATGAGCCTCCACCCCACCCAACGTTAGTTCACAATGAAATCCTGCAGTCCTCTGGCCTCAATGTCTGCTTCCTGCTACCGAGAAAGAAAAGATGAGGAAGTCCTGACAAAACCGATGCTATTTTTCTTTTTCTGATTTGTATTTTATCGCAGGGCCTGGCAAAAAGAGGGCCCAACCTGTTTTTAGAGTTCCATCCCAAGGGTTCCTCCGGCATGTTCCCTATGTTGACAAACTGCTGATTATTTTCAACAAAGGACAATGATCTGCACTTGACTATCTGTTGCTTGAGCTGGAATAGCAGGCATCCCTTGTAGTGCAGTCGTTCATGCGGAAGTAGACATCCCTGAAGCAATAGTATAAGAGGAACACATTTATCATGTAGACATCGCATCCCATGCATTTGTAATAATTTTTCAGTTATACCCATCATCATCGGAGGAACTGACTTGTCCCAGTAATAACGAGAGGACCCAGTAGAACGGTTCCTTGACTTATGAGTACTTCCTATGAGTACCCTTATGAGTCCTTCTTCCAATGTTGTTTCTCCTAGTTTGGTCATGAACAGTAGAAGCTGATGGCAGTGGTCCTTGAAATGTATGTCGATTCCCAGGTGGCGCAGTTGATCAAGAAATACTCTGCCTACCAGTGCAGGAGGTGGAAGTGATGTGGGTTTGATCCCTGGTTCAGGAAGATAACAATTCATACACATGTTTTCTGGGAACCAGTTTGATACTCATGAGTTTTTTCTTCTGTATCCAGAAAAACAAATGCTGTTCAAGGACACTGAAAGAACCCTGATTTCGAAAATCAGATCTGTATTGTGAACAATGCTTCGATATCCGTGAGTCGAAGCATAGTATTATGCCTATCATCCTTGTATTTCCCTCAGTGAAATATGTTGAGGAAAACTCTTCATTCGTGGTCTAGAGTCACGAAGAAGCTAAATAGCATTCATCCTTTACGTTGACAACTGTGAATCTAAATCTCCTGTGAATCCTATGTGACAACCACACATACCAACATGAGTTATCAGTATTATATCGATATTTTTAGTCCTATTGTATGTCAACTAAAAAAATCAATATCTAATTGTACATGAAGTCAAGACATAAAGTCAGTGCAAATACAAAATGTTCCATCCTTTGAGAAAGGGAGAAAAACATCTCTGTGCTTAGCCTATCGCATTTTTATGGATTAGATCCTTAAGTAGTTTATTCACCACACCCTATGAATGATTCACAAGTCTTCAGAGAAGAAAGGGTCATTTCTCTTAAACAATGAGTAGTTCAACTCTTCTCAAAGCAAAGTCATAAGTGAGTCTAATTTTGCGTGAGCCCATGAAAACTCAGTGTTTTCATTATGCTTGTGCTTATGATGGGAGGAGGTCTGAGAAGGCGCTTCTGAAGGATTATTCATACCAGTCTTTCTCATATGTATGGAGTCTTTAAAGATCGAATCACCGAGGTGTTGCTTCTACACTTGTACTAGGCCGAGCAGCAACATTCCCTTTCTCCCTAAGTGCAGTAGACGTCTGTCTTCTGTCCTCTGGAGTATGTATTGCTTGAGCTCACCACAGCCTAGTAGATGGAAATCGTCAGGATATTCTGGAAACCCTTTGGATTTCAGTCTGCTCAGGAGGTTACCACTGCTGCAAACCTCTGGATTTTACCACGCACTTTTAACAACCTCAGATGAAGGATACAAGTCAACACTCGTGACAGCCACGGGCTTCCATGGCCTATCCATGATTGTTGGCTTTGCTTTCATAATCATCCTGTTTCTTATACCAACTAAACTGTCACTGTATTTTTTCATGACCATTTTATCTTTGACGGTTTTTAGATCTATTATGGATTTTCCTATATATCTTCACTCATCGGTGAGGGTCTTCTGTTAGTAGTAGTTACGACAACTGACTTCCAGTCAGTTAGCTGTGGCAGAATAGAAAAAAGAATGACCCACTGTATATTATTCGTATTATGTATCAATATATTATTCGTTTTATTGTTTGCAGTCATCCACTTCCAAGTTTCCGAAATAAACTTTCAGAAAAATCACATCCTTTGGAATGTCCGTTTGACTGAATAGGAGCACGGAAATGCTATTCCATAAAATTGTTTACAGTTTCCATTCCATTCCTCCTGTTTGATGTAGATATTGGCCTTTGGTTCTATCACTAGCTTTGCAAGTAAAAAAATTCATTAGAGCTCATATGGTAATTTTACTGTTGGCAATAAGTTTAGCATAAAATGAACACAGAAGAGGTTACAGTAGACCAAATATGAAAGTCAGTTGAAAAGAAAACATAGTGTTGAATGTTGACAGTAGGAATATAGTTATGAAGTTCCTTTATTATTATTCTATCCTTCCCGTTTCTTTTGCAGGGGTGTTAATGTACAGATTCCAGTCCTATGGCTGGAGTGAAGAATAGTATCATGATTCTTGAGAGCAACTCTACTAAGTCTTCACGCTCATGTCACTCAAGGTTTTTTAATACCTATTATGTTAGTCGTGTTTGTAGTTTGTGAAGTCACATAAGTTGCATTCACTCAAGCAATAGTATCAAACAGCTATGGCATCAATTCTAGATGTGAATCGATATCGAATGTGAATCCATTTCACTGTGACAAGTGATTATTGCAGATATTCTATTCATGCCAGTAAGAAAGCTGTGCAGAAATAATATAATGTTTATGAAGAAAATAAGATTTGCTAATTTGTTGTATTATTCTCTTTCTTTTCAACAGATTGAATGACAACAGGCTCCACTTTTCATTCACTTGTATGACTATGAGCAGTTTGACCAAGTTGAAGAAGATGACTCGTTTGTAGTCTTCCTCATCAGCTCATTCCATCTACTGGCTTTCAAATCATTTAGTACAGAGCTCACCGTCTAGGTGTTCATCCAGTGTTTTGTTTGCTTATCATGCAGGATCATTTTCAAAGGAAAAGTATGTGTGTATGAGTTAGAGCTCTGATCCCAAGAGTCCATGTAGAAGCTTCCCCTGAGAAGTGTATCGTTTTTGCACCAATGCTACTGAAACGTGTGAATGTGGTATACCACGCATCCCAATAAGCGTCCAGAGCTTCACAGGCTGCTTCTTTGAAACGCCCAGTACTCATGACATTCCATTCATCTGAGGACTAAATATAGCCAACGTAGGCTGTGTTTGCCAAATAGACTTTGAAGTATTCTTCACACAGTCCTTCATCGACGCCAGTTTTCAGATCGAAGAAACCCTTGCTCCATGAAGTGTGTGAACACATATACTCATGTTTTGTTTGCGATTTTAAAGTCATTCTTCAGTTTTGTTGGAGGAATGGTTCTGTATATGCCCCGTGGATCTGTGCATGAAAGCCCTAATAACTAATGTGAATCGACTTCACTACCAAGGGATGTTTTCATATCTATTGAGGATTTAGTTCATGTATTTCGATTTTAACTTTCTGTCTTACAGCCTTGTTTGTAGATCAAAGCTATTTGAAAGTGTCATCTGGTTTTCAATGGCTTGTGAGGTTATTCATGAGTGGTTTATAAAACCGAATGGATTGTACGTAGCCATACTTTGTTGTCATTCTATGAATTTGAAGAATGTCTGAAGAATGTCTGCAGTGATGCCTTAAAGATTCATACAATTGATGTCCAATATTTATCTCAATAGACTTGCTTTCAATTTGTAGTTTCCTATGCATATGTCTTTCTTTATGGATTTGGGTAGAAGTCGTATTGGAACACTGAAAAATCTGTGATATCAGCCGTGCTGACCTTCTTTCCGGTGGTCATCATTAAGATTTTCACGCTCACTGTCACTTTGTGCAATGCTATGGATCCTAGTGGAAACAGGTGCCGTTCATCCTACTTTTGTGAAGATTGAACTCATCGTAGAAAGTGGAATTTGTTGAAATATTTATGGTATCAATATATCCTGTGTATATAATTACCCAGATTACGGGTGCGTATCTGATTGCTAAGTTATAAAATGTATGAGATAGATGTGATCCATCAATGGCGATTGGATACGTGGTGGAGAGGTATTTTGGTGATGCAAGAGATTTAAATGATGTGATCAGAGTATTTATATCCCTTTTATGTGGATAATGGGTCTTGGATCGATGTTTGAAACATTCCAACCTTGTCTTTTGTTATGCATGGGAAGTGTCCAAAACGAAGATGATGCAGGTACGTACTTCAAGGGTAAGTATAGGGTTGAGGGCGTGACTATGAAGTGGGTTAGGGTTAGGATGTGGATAGGGTGTCGGGTGAGGGAAGGTTAAGGTTACAGTGTGCAGAACAGCCCCCCAACTTGTTAGGGTGAGGGGTGAGGCGTGAGGGTTAGGGTTAGGGTTGAGGGTGAGGGTAAGGGTTCAGGTGAGGGTGTGGGTGAGGGCGGGGTAAGGGCTCGGGGTGAGGGTTCAGGGTGAAGGTGTGGGTCTCACATCTGATAAACGATTGCATTCCAAATATACCCTTCATTTCCCTCGAACAGAGCTCTCACTGTTGGAGCCCTTGGCAGTGTGGAAGCCACCGGCCCCTAAGCCACCACAAGAACGCCTGGGCCTAGGTGCAAAGGCAAGGCAGGAGCAGAGCTGAGGCCAGGAAGGTGCCAGTGGCGTCTCCCAACCTCGTGCAGACTGCTCCTTCCTGGGCAGGAAGTCTAGAAGCCAGGCAAGTCTGGGCAAGGCTCGCCCCAGGCAGAGCAGCCTCGCGCAAGGAACTCTGCCAGATCAGGGCTCTCAGCGGAGCTGGAGCTCTGCCATACTGGAGGCGCACTCGGCTCCACCCAGCAAGGCTTGCAGCAGCAGGCGACTGGGCTGCCTCCTCTTCCCCGGAGGAGGCTCCCTTCCACTTGTCCTGTGCACTCGGCTTCCAGGCGGAGCCATACCTCGCCTCCTGCAGGTCTTGGCTCAGGGGTTACTTCCCCTGAGCTGGGGTTGTGGGCGGGAACCCAGACACGCAGGGGCAGGCCCCAACAACCTGCACACAGCTCTGCTGGGGAGAAGAGCATTAGGGAACCTATGTATTTCAGGCAAATGATGGGAGACCACAAGTGAGTCGCCAGCCTGCTGGCTGCAGACACCACCCAGGGGCCCTGGGTGCATGGTGCTCTCAATGTGGCGCTGAGTCTCAGCCTGCAGACAGAGCTCGCCCCTTGGAAAACTGCAACTCTGCAGTGCTAGGGAACTTTCTGGCCTCCGGGTGGGGGATGAAAACCCCAGCCAGGGGCCCTGGGACCTGGTGCTCTCGTGCGGCGCTCTGGGCGGCCAAGCAACCGCTGAGGAGCCCTGCTGTTGCCCTTCCCTTCCCTCTGACAGAGCTCTCACTGCTGGAGCCCTTGGCAGTGTGCAACCCACCCCCCTAAGCCCTCCCCAAGGACGCCTGGGACCTAAGTGCAAAGGCAAGGCAGGATTGGAGCTGAGGCAAGGAAGGCACCAGTGGCGTCTCCAGCCTGCTCAGCCTGCTCCTTCCTGGGGAGGAGCCTAAAAGCAAGGCAAGTCTGGGCAAGGCGCAGCAGAGCCTCGCGCCAGGAACTCTGCCAGATCGGGGCTCTGAGCAGAGCTAGAGCTCTGCCGTACTGGAGGCACTTAGCTCCGTGCAAGCAGGGCTTTCCTCTTGACTGGGCTCGGCTGCCTCCTCTTCCCCGAGGAGGCTCGCTACACTGCTGGCTGTGCTCTCGCCTATCAGGCGGGCGCGCAGGGCTCCTCCAGCAGGTCTTGCCTCAGGGGCTGCTTCCCCTGAGTTGGGGCTGTGGGCAGGAACCCAGACACGCAGGATCAGGCCCCAACCACCTGCACATGTCTCTGCTGGGGAGGAGAGTGCTAGGGAACCTACGTCTCTCACACACTTTCTAGGCACCCACGGAGTCAGCCTCTGGGAGTGTGGGGATGCAAAACCCAGCCAGGGGCCCTTGGAACCTGGTGCTCTCCGTGCGGAGCTTTGTCTGGGCGGCCAAGCAACCGCTGAAGGAGCCCTGCTGTTGCCCTTCGCTTCCCTCTGACAGAGCTTTCACTGCTGGAGCCCTTGGCAGTGTGCAACCCACCAGCCCCTAAGCCCTCCTCAAGGACGCTTGGGACCTAAGTGCAAAGGCAAGGCAGGGTAGAGCTGAAGCCAGGAAGGCGCCAGTGGCGTTTCCGAGCCTCACACAGCCTGCTCCTTCCTGGGAGGGAGCCTTAAAGCAAGGCAAGTCTGCGCAAGGCTCGCCTATGGCAGAGCATCTTGGTGCCAGGAACTCTGCCAGATCGGGCCTCTGAACAGAGCTAGAGATCTGCCGTACTGGAGCGCACTTAGCTTCGTGTAAGCAGGGCTTTCACTTGACGGGGGCTTGCTGCCTCCTCTTCCCCCGAGGAGGCTCGCTTCCCTGCTGGCTGTGCACTCGCCTATCAGGCGGGGGGCGCAGGGCTCCTCCAGCAGGTCTTGCCTCAGGGGCTGCTTCCCCTGAGTTGGGGCTGTGGGCAGGAACCCAGACACGCAGGATCAGGCCCCAAACACCTGCACATGTCTCTGCTGGGGAGGAGAGTGCTAGGGAACCTACGTCTGTCATACACTTTCTGGGCACCCAAGGAATCAGCCTCCGTGTGTGCGGGGCTGAAAACCCCAGCCAGGGGCCCTGGGAGCCTGGTGCTCTCCGTGTGGCGCTGAATCTGGGCGGCCAAGCAACCGCTGGAGGAGCCCTGCAGTTGCCCTTCCCTTCCCTCTGACAGATTCTCACTGCTGGAGCCCTTGGCAGTGTGCAACCCACCAGCCCCTAAGCTCTCCTTAAGGAGGACTGGGACCTAAGTGCAAAGGCAAGGCAGGATTGGAGCTGAGGCAGAAAGGCGCCAGTGGCGACTCCCAGGCTCCTGCTGCCTGCTCCTTCCTGGAGAGGCAGCCTAAAAGCAAGGCAAGTCTGGGCAAGGCTAGCCCCCGGCAGAGCAGCCTCGCGCCAGGAACTCTGCCAGATCGGGGCTCTGAGCAGAGCTAGAGCTCTGCCGTACTGGAGGCGCACTTAGCTCCGTGCAAGCAGGGCTTTCAACTTGACGGGGCTGGGCTGCCTCCTCTTCCCCGAGGAGGCTCGCTTCCCTGCTGGCTGTGCACTCGCCTATCAGGCGGGGGCGCAGGGCTCCTCCAGCAGGTCTTGCCTCAGGGGCTGCTTCCCCTGAGTTGGGGCTGTGGGCAGGAACCCAGACACGCAGGATCAGGCCCCAACACCTGCACATGTCTCTGCTGGGGAGGAGAGTGCTAGGGAACCTACGTCTGTCATACACTTTCTGGGCACCCAAGGAATCAGCCTCCGTGTGTGCGGGGCTGAAAACCCCAGCCAGGGGCCCTGGGAGCCTGGTGCTCTCGGTGCGGCGCTGATTCTAGGCGGCCTAGAAACCGCTGGAGGAGCCCTGCAGTTGCCCTTCCCTTCCCTCTGACAGAGCTCTCACTGCTGAAGCCCTTGGCAGTGTGCAACCCACCACCCCCCTAAGCCCTCCCCAACGACGCCTGGCACCTATGTGCAAAGGCAAGGCAGGATTGGAGCTGAGGCAAGGAAGGCACCAGTGGCGTCTCCCAGGCTCGCTCAGACAGCTCCTTCCTGGGGAGGGAGCCTAAAAGCAAGGCAAGTCTGGGCAAGGCGAGCCCCCGGCCGAGCAGCCTCGCGCCAGAAACTCTGCCAGATCGGGGCTCTGAGCAGAGCTAGAGCTCTGCCGTACTGGAGGCCCACTTAGCTCCGTGCAAGCAGGGCTTTCCTCTTGACTGGGCTCGGCTGCCTCCTCTTCTCCGAGGAGGCTCGCTACACTGCTGGCTGTGCTCTCGCCTATCAGGCGGGCGCGCAGGGCTCCTCCAGCAGGTCTTGCCTCAGGGGCTGCTTCCCCTGAGTTGAGGCTGTGGCGGGAACCCAGACACGCAGGATAAGGCCCCAACCACCTGCACATGTCTCTGCTGGGGAGGAGAGTGCTAGGGAACCTACGTCTCTCACACACTTTCTAGGCACCCACGGAGTCAGCCTCTGGAGTGTGGGATGCAAAACCCAGCCAGGGGCCCTTGGAACCTGGTGCTCTCCGTGCGGAGCTTTGTCTGGGCGGCCAAGGAACCGCTGAAGGAGCCCTGCTGTTGCCCTTCGCTTCCCTCTGACAGAGCTTTCACTGCTGGAGCCCTTGGCAGTGTGCAACCCACCAGCCCCTAAGCCCTCCTCAAGGACGCTTGGGACCTAAGTGCAAAGGCAAGGCAGGGGTAGAGCTGAAGCCAGGAAGGCGCCAGTGGCGTTTCCGAGCCTCACACAGCCTGCTCCTTCCTGGGGAGGGAGCCTTAAAGCAAGGCAAGTCTGCGCAAGGCTCGCCTATGGCAGAGCATCTTGGTGCCAGGAACTCTGCCAGATCGGGCCTCTGAACAGAGCTAGAGATCTGCCGTACTGGAGTCGCACTTAGCTTCGTGTAAGCAGGGATTTCAGCTTGACGGGGACTTGCTGCCTCCTCTTCCCCCGAGGAGGCTCGCTTCCCTGCTGGCTGTGCACTCGCCTATCAGGCGGGGGCGCAGGGCTCCTCCAGCAGGTCTTGCCTCAGGGGCTGCTTCCCCTGAGTTGGGGCTGTGGGCAGGAACCCAGACACGCAGGATCAGGCCCCAACACCTGCACATGTCTCTGCTGGGAGGAGAGTGCTAGGGAACCTACGTCTGTCATACACTTTCTGGGCACCCAAGGAATCAGCCTCCGTGTGTGCGGGGCTGAAAAACCCCAGCCAGGGGACCTGGGAGCTGGTGCTCTCCGTGTGGCGCTGAATCTGGCGGCCAAGCAACCGCTGGAGGAGCCCTGCAGTTGCCCTTCCCTTCCCTCTGACAGAATTCTCAGAGCTGGGAGCCCGGCAGTGTGCAACCCACCAGCCCCTAAGCTCTCCTTAAGGAGGACTGGGA
>NW_017192107.1:0-10452 GCF_001704415.2 Capra hircus
ATATCTCCGTCCATTCCAGGAAACCTGTTTCCCTGCACTGCCTCGACTTTCAAGCCGAGGATCGACACACACACCACGGTGGAACGTAGGACAGCTCTGAGGGAAAGCCTCGTGGGAATGCCCCTGATCCCTTGATCCAGCGACGCGACACTGCTGAAGGGAAATGTTGCTACAGATCAAGCGTACGTGCATGCCCCACTCGAGACGAGGACTGACTCCCTGGGGAGACCCAGAAGTTTCCCAAGATCCATGTCAGCACTGGAGAGGGATCCTCAGGTTCCGGCACTGACTCCACACAAGGTCTTACGCCCCAGCATCGACGGGAGGAATCCGAGAGGACCCCGACACAACTCGCATGGGGACTGGCCTTTCCTGAGGCCACCAGAGCGGGTCCCTGAGGTCCCCGTCGTAAGTCGAGAGCACCTGCCACAACTCGAGAAAATCCATGAGGTTCTCCCCCAGGCGAGATGAGGCCCATTTCCGCTGAGGCGTCTCAAGGCTAATCACACCTATCACCTGGAACTTCCAAAGGTCCCTTCACACCCTTGCTGCAACTCAAGAAGATCCCGACATACACGTCTCCACTCGAGAGGAAGCACGAGAGTCCCGCCCACATCCAGAGGAGCCCCGTTTCCGCCTCCTAGCTCGAGGGGAGGGATCCTTTCCCTGCATGGTCGGGAAAGAATTCCCGGCCTTCCCGTCGCATCTCAAGAGGAGGCGCTCTCACAGGAAAGGCGAGAGGAACTGCAGGGTCGTGCCACCATTCCAGAGTCCCCCAGATGTCTCAGTCCATTCCAGGAAAACCAGTTTTCCCTGCAGTGCCTCGACTTTCAAGCCGAGGATCGACTCACACCACAGTGGCACTTTGGACAGCCCTGTGGGAAAGCCTCGTGGGAAAGCCTCCTGGAAAACCTCGAGGGAAAGCCCTGATCCCTTGATCCACACGAAGGAAGCGTGACACTGCTGCTACAGATCGGGAGGAAAGAGCACGTGCATGCCCCCACTCCAGACGAGGACTGATTCCACTGGGGAGACTCCAGAAGTACCCCAGATCCATGTCACCTCTGGAGAGGAATCTTCAGGTTCAGGCACCGGCTCCACACAAGTTCTTAGGCCCTGCATCGAAGGGAGAGGAATCCCGAGAGTCCCCGAGCAACTCGCATGGGGACTGGCCTTTCCTGAGGCCACCAGAGCGGGTCCCTGTGGCTTTCCCACGAGGCTTTCCCACGAGGCTTTCCCCACATGGCTGTCCCACGTGCAACCGTGGTGTCAGTCGATCCTCGGCTTGAATGTCGAGGCAGTGCAGGGAAAACATGGTTTCCCTGGAAATGGACTGAGACATCTGGGGGACTCAGGGAATGGTGGCACGACCCTGCAGTTCCTCTCGCCTTTCCTGTGGAGAGCTGCCTCCTCTTGAGATGCGACGGGAACGCCGGGAATTCTTTCCCCGACCACGCAGAGAAAGGATCCCTCCTCTCGAGCTAGGAGCCGGAAACGGTGCTCCTCTGGATGTGGGCGGGACTCTCGTGCCTTCTCTCGAGTGGAGACGGGTATGTCGGGGAACTTCTTGAGTTGTAGCAAGGGTGTGAGGGACCCTTTGGAAGTTCTAGAGGTTAGGTGTGATTAGCCTGAGACGCCTCAGAGGAAATGGGCCTCATCTCGCCTGGAGGGGAGAACCTCCTGGATATTCTCGAGTTGCGGCAGGTGATCTTCGACTTACGACGGGGACCTCAGGGACCCGCTCTGGTGGCCTCAGGAAAGGCCAGTCCCCATGCCAGTTTCTCCGGGGCCTCTTGGGGTTCCTCTCCCGTCGATGCCGGTGCGTAAGACCTTGTGTGGAGTGGGTGCCGGAACCTGAGGATTCCTCTCCAGTGCTGACATGGATCTTGGGGTACTTCTGGAGTCTCCCCAGGGGAGTCAGTCCTCGTCTCGAGTGGGGGCATGCACATGCGCTTTCCTCCCGAGCTGTAGCAGCAGTGTCACGCTTCCCTTCGCGTGGATCAAGGGATCTGTGGCTTTCCCTCGAGGCTTTCCCTGGAGGCTTTTTCACGATGCTTTCCCTCGAGGCTTTCCCACAGGGATGTCCCACGTGCCACCGTTTTGTGAGTCGATCCTCAGCGTGAAAGTCGAGGCAGTGCAGGGAAAAGAGTTTTCCCTGGAATGGACTGAGACATCTGGGGGACTCTGGGTATGGTGGCACGACCCTGGAGTTCATCTCTCCTTTCTTGTGGAGAGCGCCTCCCCATGAGATGCGACAGGAATGCCAGAAATTCTTTCCCGACCACGCAGGGAAAGGATCCCTCCTCTCGAGCTAGGAGGCGGAAAAGGGGCTCCTCTGGATGTGTGCGGTACTCTCGTGCTTCCTCTCGAGTGGAGACGGGAATGTCGGGGAAACTTCTTGAGTTGCAGCAAGGGTGTGAAGGACCCTTTGGAAGTTCCAGAGTTTAGGTGTCATTAGCCTGGAGACGCCTCAGCGGAAATGGGCGTCATCTCGCCTGGAGGGGTAACCTCATGGATTTTCTGGAGTTCCAGCATTTGCTCTCGACTTACGACAGGGACCTCAGTGACCCTCTCTGGTGGCCTCAGGAAAGGCCAGTCCACATGCCAGTTGCTCGGGGGCCTCTCGGGATTCCTCTCCCGTTGATGCCGGGGCCTAAGACCGTGTGTGTAATCGGTGCCAGAACCTGAGGATTCCTCTCCAGTGCTGACATAGATATTGCGGTACTTCTGGAGTCACCCCAGGGGAGTCAGTCCTCGTCTCGAGTGGGGGCATGCACGTGGGCTTTCCTCCCGAGCTGTAGCAGCAGTGTCACGCTTCCATAGGCGTGGATCAAGGGATATGTGGGCTTTCCCTCGAGGCTTTCCAACGAGTTTTCCCACGAGGCTTTCCAACAGGGCTGTCCCACGTGCCACCGTGGTGTGAATCTATCCTCGGCTTGAAAGTCGAGGCAGTGCAGGCAAACAGGTTTCCCTGGAAAGGACTGAGACATCTGGGGGACTCTGGGAATGGTGGCACGACCCTGGAGTTTCTCTCGTCTTTCTTGTGGAGAGCGCCTCCGTCGTGAGATGCGACGGAAACGCCGGGAATTCTTTCCCGAACACGCAGGGAAAGGATCCCTCCTCTCGAGCTAGGAGGCGGAAACGGGGCTCCTCTGAATGTGGGCGGGAATCTCGTGCTTCCTCTCGAGTGGAGGACGGGTAATGTCGGGGGAACTTCTTGAGTTCCAGCAAGGGTGTGAAGGACCCTTTGGAAGTTCTAGAGGTTAGGTGTGATTAGACTCGAGACGCCTCAGTGGAAATGGGCCTCATATCGCCTGGAGGGGAGAACCTCCTGGATTTTCTTAAGTTGCGGCAGGTGCTCTCGACTTACGACGCGGACCTGAGGGACCCACTCTGGCGGCCTCAGGAAAGGCCAGTCCCCATGCGAGTTGCTCGTGGCCTCTCGGGATTCCTATCCCGTCGATGCTGGGGCCTAAAATCTTGTGTGGATTCGGTGCCGGAACCTGAGGATTTCTCTCCAGTGCTGACATGGATCTTGGGGTACTTCTCTTGTCTCCCCAGGGAGTCAGTCCTCGTCCCGAGTGGGGGCATGCACGTGCGCTTTCCTTCCGAGCTCTAGCAGCAGTGTCACGCTTGGCGTGGACCAAGGGATCTGTGGCTTTCCCTCGAGGCTTTCCCACAAGGCTTTCCCAGAGGGGCTGTTCCACGTGCCACAGTGGTGTGAGTCGATCCTCGGCTTGAAAGTCGAGGCAGTGCAGGGAAAAAAGATTTCCCTGGAATGGACTGGAACATCTGGGGCACTCTGGGAATGGTGGCACGACCCTGGAGTCCCTCTCGCCTTTCCTGTGGAGAGCGCCTCCTCTTGAGATGCGACGGGAACGCCGGGAATTCTTTCCGGACCACGCAGGGAAAGGACCCCTCCTTTCGAGATAGAAGCGGAAACGGGTCTCCTCTGGATGTGGGCGGGACTCTCGTGCTTCCTCTCGAGTGGAGACGGGTATGTCGGGGAACTTCTTTGAGTTGCAGCAAGGGTGTGAAGGACCCTTTGGAAGTGCCAGAGGTTAGGTGTGATTAGCTTCGAGACGCTTCAGCGGACATGGGCCTCATCTCTCCTGGAGGGGAGAACCTCCTGGATTTTCTCGAGTTGCGGCAGGTGCTCTCGACTTACGACGGGGACGTCAGGGACCCGCTCTGGTGGCCTCAGGAAAGGCCAGTCCCCATGCGAGTTGCTTGGTGGCCTCTCCGGATTCCTCTCCGTCGATGCCGGGGCCTAAGACGTTGTGTGGAGTCGGTGCCGGACCCTGAGGATTCCTCTCCAGTGCTGACATGGATCTTGGGGTACTTCTGGAGTCTCCCCAGGGGAGTCAGACCTCTTCACGAGTGGGGACATGCACGTGCGCTTTCCTCCCGAGATGTAGCAGCAGTGTCACGCTTCCCTTCGCGTGGTTCAAGGGATCTGTGGCTTTCCCTCGAGGCTTTCGCACGAAGCTTTCCCACGAGGTTTTCCAACAGGGCTGTCCCACGTGCCACCCTTTTTTGAGTGCATCCTCGACTTGAAAGTCGAGACAGTGCAGGGAAAACAGGTTTCCCTGGAATGGACTGAGTCATCTGGGGGACTCTGTGAATGGTGACACGACCAGGGAGTTCCTCTCGCCTTTCCTTTGGAGAGCGCCTCCTCTTGAGATTCGACGGGGAATGCTGGGAATTCTTTCCCCAACACGCATGGAAAGGATCCCTCCTCTCGAGCTAGGAGGCGGAATAGGGGCTCCTCTGGATGTGGGCGGGACTCTCGTGCTTCCTCTCGTGTGGAGACGGGTATGTCGGGGAACTTCTTGAGTTGCAGCAAGGGTGTGAAGGACCCTTTGGAAGTTCCAGAGGTTAGGTGTGATTAGCCTCGAGATGCCTCAGCGGAAATGGGCCTCATCTCGCCTGGAGGGGAGAACCTCCTTGATTTTCTCGAGTTACGGCAGGTGCGCTCGACTTACGACGGGGACCTCAGGGACCCGCTCTGGTGGCCTCAGGAAAGGCCAATCCCCATGCGAGTTGCCCGGGGGCCTCTCGGGATTCCTCTCCCGTCGATGCCGGCACCTAAGACCTTGTGGGGATTTGGTGCCGGAACCTGACGACTCCTCTCCCGAATGACATGGGTCTTGGGAGACTTCTGGAGTCTCCCCAGGGGAGTCAGTCCTCGTCTCGAGTGGGGGCATGCACGTGGGCTTTCCTCCCGAGCTGTAGCCGCAGTGTCACGCTTCCCTTTTGCGTGGATCAAGGGATCTGCGGCTTTCCCTCTAGGCTTTCCCACGAGGCTTTACCTCGAGGCTTTCCAACAGGGCCGTCCCTCGTGCCACCGTGGTGTGAGTCGATACTCGGCTTGAAATTCGAGGCAGTGCAGGGAAAAGAGGTTTCCCTGGAATGGTTTGAGTCATCTGGGGGACTCTGGGAATGGTGACATGACCCTGGAGTTCCTCTCACCTTTCCTGTGGAGAGCCGCTACTCTTGAGATGTGACGGGAATGCCGGGAATTCTTTCCCGAACACGCAGGGAAAGGATCACTCCTCTCGAGCTAGGAGGCGGAAACGGGGCTCCTCTGGTTGTGGGCGGGACTCTCATGCTTCGTCTCGAGTGGAGACTGGTATGTCGGGGAACTTCTTGAGTTGCAGCAAGGGTGTGAAGGACCCTTTGGAATTTCCAGAGGTTAGGTGTGATTAGCCTCGAGATGCCTCAGCGGAAATGGGCCTCATCTCGCCTGCAGGGGAGAACCTCCTGGATTTCCTAGCGTTGCGGCATGTGCTCTTGACTTACTACGGGGACCTCAGGGACCCGCTCTGGTGGCCACAGGAAAGGCCAGTCCCCATGCGAGTTGTTCGGGGGCCTCTCGGGATTCCTCTCCTGTCGATGCTGTGGACTAAGACCTTGTGTGGATTCAGGGCCGGAACCTGAGGATTACTCCTCCAGTGCTGACATGGATCTTGGGGTACTTCTGAAGTCTCCCCAGGGGAGTCAGTCCTCGTCTCAAGTGGGGGAATGCACGTACTCTTTCCTCCCGAGCTGTAATAGCAGTGTCACGGTTTCCTTTGCTTGGATCAAGGTATCTGTGGCTTTCCCATGATTCTTTCCCATGAGGCTTTTCCCACAGGTCTGTCCCACGTGCCACCGCGGTGTGAGTTGATCCTCGGCTTGAAAGTCGAGGCCAGTGCAGGGAAAACAGGTTTCCCTGGAATGGACTGAGAAATCTGGGGGACTCTGGGAATGGTGGCACGACCCTGGAGTCCCTCTAGCCTTTCCTGTGGAGAGCGCCTCCTCTTGAGATGCGACTGGAACGCAGGGAATTCTTTCCCGACCACGCAGTGAAAGTACCCCTCCTTTCGAGCTAGAAGCGGAAACGGGCTCCTCTGGATGTGGGCGGGACTCTCGTGCTTCCTCTCGAGTGGAGACGGGTATGTCGGGGAACTTCTTGAGTTGCAGCAAGGGTGTGAAGGACCCTCTGGAAGTTCCAGAGGTTAGGTGTGAGTAGCCTCGAGACGCCTCAGCGAAAATGGGCCTCATCTCGCCTGGAGGGGGAGAACCTCCTGGATTTTCTCGAGTTGCAGCAGGTGCTCTCGACTTACGACGGGGACCTCAGGCACCCGCTCTGGTGGCCTCAGGAAAGGCCAGTCCCCATGCGAGTTGCTCGGGGGCCTCTCGAGATTCCTCTCCCGTCTATGCTGGGGCCTAAGACCTTGTGTGGAAACAGTGCTGGAACCTGAGGATTCCTCTCCAGTGCTGACATGGATCTTGGGGTACATCTGGAGTCTCCCCAGGGGAGTCAGTCCTCGTCTTGAGTGAGGGCATGCACGTGCAGTTTCCTTTCGAGCTGTAGCAGCAGTGCCGAGCTTCCCTTCGTGTGGATCAAGGGATCTGTGGCTTTCCCTCGAGGATTTCCCACGAGGCTTTCCCACGAGGCTTTCCCACAGGGCTGTCCCTCGTGCCACCGTGGTGTGAGTCGATCCTCGGCTTGAAAGTCGAGGCAGTGCAGGGAAAACAGGTTTACCTGGAATGGACGGAGACATCTAGTTGACTCTGGAATGGTGGCACGACCCTGGAGTTCCTCTCGCCTTTCCTGTGGAGAGCGCCTCCTCTTGAGTTGTGACGGGAACGACGGGATTATTTCCCGACCACGCAGGGAAAGGATACCTGCTCTCGAGCTAGGAGGCGGAAACGGGGCTCCTCTGGATGTAGGCGGGACTCTTGTGCTTCCTCTCGAATCGAGACGGGTATGTTGGGGAACTTCTTGAGTTGCAGCCAGGGTGTGAAGGACCCTTTGGAAGTTCCAGAGGTTAGGTGTGATTAGCCTCGAGACTCCTCAGCGGAAATGGGCCCCATGTCGCCTGGATGGAAGAACCTCCTATGTTTCTCGATTTGCGGCAGGTGCTCTCGACTTACGATAGGGACCTCAGGGACCCGCTCTGGTGGCCTCAGGAAAGGCCATTCCCCATGCGAGTTGCTCGGGGGGACTCTCGGGATTCCTCTCCCATCGATGCCGGGGCCTAAGACCTTGTGTGGAGTCAGTGCCGGAACCTGAGGATTCCTCTCCAGTGCTGACATGGATCTTGGGGTACTTCTGGACTCTCCCCAGGGGAGTCAGTCCTCGTCTCGAGTGTAGGCATGCACGTGCGCTTTCCTCCCGAGCTGTAGCAGCAGTGTCACGCTTCCCTTCCCGTGCATCAAGCAATCAGGGGCTTTCCCTTGAGGCTTTCTCATGAGGCTTTCCCACGAGGCTTTCCCACAGGGCTGTCCCACGTGCCACCGTGGTGTGTGTCGATGTCGATCCTCGGCTTGAAAGTCGAGGCAGTGCAGGGAAAACAGGTTTCCCTGGAATGGACTGAGACATCTTAGAGACTCTGGGAATGGTGGCTCGACCCTGGAGTTCCTCTCGCCTTTCCTGTGGAGAGCGCCTCCTCTTGAGATGCGACGGGAACGCCGGGAATTCTTTCCCGACCACGAAAGGAAATGATCCCTCCTCTCGAGCTAGGAGGCGGGAAACGGGGCTCTTCTGGATGTGGGCGGGACTCTCGTGCTTCCTCTTGAGTAGAGACGGGTATGTGGGGAAATTCTTGAGTTGCAGCAAGGCTGTGAAGGACCCTTTGGAAGTTCCAAAGGTTAGGTGTGATTAGCCTACAGACGCCCTCAGGGAAAATGGGCCTCATCTCGCCTGGAGGGGAAACCCTCCTGGATTTTTCTCGAGTTGCGGCACGTGCTCTCGATTTACGATGGGGACCTCAGGGACCCGCTCTGGTGGCTTCAAAAAAAGGCCAGTCCCCATGCGAGTTTCTCAGGGGCCTCACGGGATTCATCTCCCGTCAATGCCGGGGCCTTAGACCTTGTGTGGAGTTTGATGCCGGAACCTGAGGATTCCTGTCCAGTGGCTGACATGGATCTTGGGGGTACTTCTGGAGTCTCCCCAGGGGAGTCAGACCTCGTCTCGAGTGGGGCATGCATATGCGAATTCCTCACGATCTGAAGCAGCAGTGTCAGGTTTCCTTCGCGTGGATCAAGGGATATGTGGCTTTCCTCGAGGCTTTCCCACGAGGCTTTCCCCACAGGGCTGTCCCACTGCCACCGTGGTGTGAAGTCTCGGCTTGAAAGTCGAGGCAGTGCAGGGAAAAAAGGTTTCCCTGGAATTGACTGAGACATCTGGGGACTCTGGGAATGGTGGCACGACCCTGGAGCTCCTCTCGCCTTTCCTGTAGAGAGACCTCCTCTTGAGATCCGAAGGAAGCGCGGAATTCTTTCTCGACACGCAGGGAAAGGATGCCTCTACTCGAGCTAGGAGCGGAAATGGGCTCCTCTGGATGTGGCGGGACTCTCGTGCTTCCTCTCGAGTGGAGACGGGTATGTCGGGGAACTTCTTGAGTTGAAGCAAGGGTGTGAAGGACCCTTTGGAAGTTCCAGATGTTAGGTGTGATAAGCCTCGAGACGCCTCAGTGGAAATCGGCCTCATCTCGCCTGGAGGGGAGACCCTCCTGGATATTCTCGAGTTGCGGCAGGTGCTCTCGACTTACGACGGGGACCTCTGGGACCCGCTCTGGTGGCTCAAGAAAGGCCAGTCCCCATGCGAGTTGCTCGGGCCTCTCGGGATTCCTCTCCCGTCGATGCTGGGGCCTAAGACGTTGTGTGGAGTCAGTGCCGGACCTGAGGATTCCTCTGCATGCTGACATGGATCTTGGGGTACTTCTGGAGTCTCCCCAAGGGAGTCAGTCCTCGTCTCGAGTGGGGGCATGCACGTGCGCATTCCTCCCGAGCTGTAGCAGCAGTGTCTCGCTTCCTTTCACGTGGATCAAGGGATCTGTGCTTTCCCTCGAGGCTTTCCCACGAGGCTTCCCACGAGGCTTTCCCAACAGGGCTGTCCCACGTGCCACCGTGGTGTGAGTCGATCCTCGGCTTGAAAGTCGAGGCAGTGCAGGGAAAACAGGTTTCCCTGGAATGGACGAGATATCTGGGGGACTCTGGGAATGGTGGCACGACCCTGGAGTTCCTCTCACCTTTCCTGTGGAGAGGCCTCCTCTTGAGATGCGACGGGAACGCGGGAATTCTATCCCGACCACGCAGGAAATGGATCCCTCCTCTCGAGCTAGGAGGCGGAAACGGGGCTCCTCTGGATGTGGGCGGGACTCTCGTGCTTCCTCTCATGTGGAGACGGGTATGTCTGGGAACTTCTTGAGTTGCAGCAAGTGGTGTGAAGGACCCTTTGGAAGTTCCAGAGGTTATGGTGATTTGCCTGGAGACGCCCAGCGGAAATGGGCCTCTTCTCGCCTGGAGGGGAGAACCTCCTGGATTTTCTCGAGTTGCGGCGGTGCTCTCGACTTACGACGGGGACCAGGGACCCTCTCTGGTGGCCTCAGAAAGGCCAGTCCCCATGTGAGTTGCTCGGGGCCTCTCGGATTCCTCTCCCGTCGATGCCGGGCCCTATGATCTTGTGTGGAGTCGGTGCCGGAACCTGAGCATTCTATCCAGTACTGACGTGGATCTTGGGGTACTTCTGGAGTCTGCCCAGTTGAGTCAGTCCTCGTCTCGAGTGGGGCATTCACGTGCGCTTTCCTCCCGAGGGAGCCCCATTTCCGCCTCCTAGCTCGAGAGGGGATCCGTTCCCGTGTTTCGGGAAGAATTCGCTGGCGTTCCCGTTCATCTCAAGAGGAGGCGCTCTCCACAGAAAGGCGAGAGAATTCCAGGGTCGTGCCACCATTCCCAGAGTCCCCCAGATTCTCAGTCCATATCCAGGGAAAACTGTTTTCCCTGCACTGCACGACCTTCAAGCCGAGGATCGACTCACACCACGTCGCCGTGCGGACAGCGCCTGTGGGAAAGCCTCGTGGAAAAGCCTGTGGACCTATTAAGCCTCGATGGGAACAGGCCACAGATCACCTTGGATCCACGTGAAGCGGAAGGGTGCACTGGCTGCTACAGCTATTTATA
>NW_017192108.1:0-10451 GCF_001704415.2 Capra hircus
TGGGAAGCCTCGTGGGAAAGCCTCGAGGAAAGCCACATATAACTTGATGTATCGAAGGGAAGCATGACACTGCTACTACAGCTCGGGAGGAAAGCGCACGTACATGCCACCACTAGAGACGAGGACTGACTCACCTGGGGAGACTCCAGAAGTTCCCCAAGATCCATGTCAGCACTGGAGAGGAATCCTCAGGTTCCGGCACCGACTCCACACAAGGTCTTAGGCCCCGGCATCGACGGGAGAGGAATCCGAGAGGCCCCCGAGCAACTCGCATGGGACTGGCCTTTCCTGAGGCCACCAGAGCGGGTCCCTGAGGTCCCCGTCGTAAGAGGAGAGCACCTGCCCCAACTCGAGAAAATCCAGGAGTTTCTCCCCTCCAGGCGAGATGAGGCCCATTTCCGCTGAGGCCTCTCGAGGCTAATCACATCTAACATCGGGAACTTCCAAAGGGTCCTTCACACCCTTACTGCAACTAAAGAAGTTCCCCGACATACCCGTCTCCACTCGAGAGGAAGCACGAGAGTCCCGCCCACATCCTGAGGATCCCCGTTTCCGTCTCATAGCTTGAGAGGAGGGATCCTTTACCTGCGTGGTGGGAAAGAATTCCCCACGTTCCCGTCGCATCTCAAAGTGCAGTCGATCTCCACAGGAAAGGCGAGAGGAACTCCAGGGTCGTGCCACCATTCCAGAGTCCCCAGATGTCTCAGTCCATTCCAGGGAAACCTGTTTTCCCTGCACTGCCTCGACTCTAAAGCCGAGGATTGACTCACACCACGGTGGCACGTGGGACAGCCCTGTGGAAAGCCTCGTGGGAAAGCCTCCTGGGAAAGCCTCGAGGAAAAGCCACAGATCACTTGATCCACGCGAAGGGAAGCCCGACACTGCTGCTACAGCTGGGGAGGAAAGCGCACGTTCATGCCCCCACTAGAGACGAGGACTGCCTCCCCTGGGGAGACTCCAGAAGTTCCTCAAGATCCATGTCAGCACTGGAGAGGAATCCTCATGTACCGGCATCGACTCCACACAATGTCTTAGGCCCCGGCATCGAAGGGAGAGGAATCCCGAGAGGACCCGGAGCAACTCACATGGGGACTGGCCTTTCTTGAGGCCACCAGAGCGGGTCCCTGAGGTCCCTGTCGTAAGTCGAGAGCACCTGCCGCAACTCGAGAAAATGCAGGAGGTTCTACCCTAGAGGCGAGATGAGGCCCATTTCCGCTGAGGGGTCTGGAGTCTAATCACATCTAACATCTGGAACTTCCAAAGGGTCCTTCACACCCTTGCTGCAACTCAAGAAGTTCCCCGCCATACCCGTCTCCACTCGAGAGGAAGCACGAGAGTCCCGCCCACATCCAGAGGAGACCCGTTTACGCCTCCTAGCTCCAGAGGGGGATACTTTCCCTGCGTGTGGGGAAACAATTCCCGCGTTCCCGTCGCATCTCAAGAGGAGGCGCTCTCCACAGGAAAGGCGAGAGGAACTCCAGGGTCGTGCCACCATTCCCAGAGTCCCCCAGATGTCTCAGTCCATTCCAGGGAAACCTGTTTTCCCTGCACTGCCTCGACTTTCAAGCCGAGGATCGACTCACACCACGGTGGCACGTGGGACAGCCCTGTGGGAAAGCCTCGTGGAAGCTCAAGAAAGCCACAGATCCCTTGATCCACGCGAAGGGAAGCGTGACACTGCTGCTACAGCTCGAGGGAAAGCGCATGTGCATGCCCCAATCGAGACGAGGACTGACTCCACTGGGAGACTACAGAAGACCCCAGATCCATGTCAGCACTGGAGAGGAATGCTAAGGTTCCGGCACCGACTCCACACAAGTCTTATGCCCGGCATAGACGGGAGAGGAATCCCGAGAGCCCGCGAGCAACTTGCATGGGGACTGGCCTTTCCTGAGGCCACCAGAGCGGGTCCTGAGGTCCCCTTAGTAAGTCGAAAGCACCTGCTGCAAACTCGAGAAAATCCAGGAGGTTCTCCCTCCAGGCGAGATGAGGCCCATTTCCGCTGAGGCATCTCGAGGCTAATCACACCTAACCTCTGGAACTTCCAAAGGGTCCTTCACACCCTTGCTGCAACTCAGAAGTTCCCCGACATACCTGTCTCCACTGAGAGGAAGCACGAGAGTCCCGCCACATCCAGAGGAGCCCCGTTTCCGACTCCTAGCCTGAGAGAGGGATCTTTCCTGTTGGTCGGAAAGAATTCCCGGCGTTCCCGTCGCATCTCAAGGGAGGCGCTCTCCACAGGAAAGGCGAGAGGAACTCCTGCGTTGTGCCACCATTCCCAGAGTCCCCCAGATGTCTCAGTCCATTCCAGGAAACCTGTTTTCCCTGCACTGCCTCGACTTTCAAGCGAGAATCGACTCACACCACGGTGGCACGTGGACAGCCCTGTGGGAAAGCCTCGAGGAAAGCCTCGTGGGAAAGCCTCGAGGGAAAGCCACAGATCCCTTGATCCACGCGAAGGAAGCGTGACACTGCTGCTTCAGCTCGGGAGCAAATCTCACGTGGATGCGCCAACTCGAGACGAGGACTGAGTCCCCTGGGTAGGCTCCAGAAGTTCCCCAAGCTCCATGTCAGCACTGGAGAGTAATCCTCAGGTTCCGACACCGATTCCACACATGGTCTTAATCCCCGCATCGACGGGAGAGGAATCCGAGAGCCCCTGAGCAACTCGCATGGGGATTGGCCTTTCCTGAGGCCACCAGAGCCTGTCCCTGAGGTCCCCGTCATAAGTCGAGAGCACCTGCCACAACTCGAGAAAATCCAGGAGGTTCTCCACTCCAGGGGAGATGAGGCCCATTTCCGCTGAGGCGTCTAGAGGCTAATCACACCTAACTTCTGGAACTTCAAAGGGTCCTTCACACCCTTGCTACAACCCAAGAAGTTCCCCGCATACCCGACTCCACTCAGGATGAAGCACGAGAGTCCCGCCCACATCCAGAGGAGACCGTTTCGGCCTCCTTGCTCGAGAGACGGGTTCCTTTCCCTGCGTGGTCGGGAAAGAATTCCCGGCGTTCCTGTCGTATCTCAAGAGGAGGCACTCTCCACAGGAAAGGCGTGAGGAACTCCAGGGTTGTGCCACCATTCCCAGAGTCCTCCAGATATCTCAGTCCATTCCAGGGAAACCTGTTTTCCCTGCACTGTTTCGACTTTCAAGCAGAGGACCGACTCACACCACGTTGCCACGTGGGACAGCCCTGTGGGAAAGCTCGTGGGAAAGCCTCGTGGGAAAGCCTCGAGGGAAAGCCACAGATCCCTTGATCATGCGAAGGAAGCGTTACAATGCTGCTACAGCTCGAGAGTAAAGCGCACTTGTATGCCCCACTCGAGACGAGGACTGACTCCACTGGGAGAGTCCAGAAGTTCCCCAAGATCCTTTTCAGCACTGGAGAGGAATCCTCAGGTTACGGAACCGACTCCACACAATGTCTTAGGCCCGGCATCGACGGGAGAGGGATCCGAGAGGTCCCCGAGCAACTCCCATGGGGACTGGCATTTCCAGAGGCCTCAAGAGCGGTCCCTGAGGACAACGTCTCAAGTCGAGAGCACCTGCCGCAACTCGAGAAAATCCAGGAGGTTCTCCCCTCCAGGCGAGATGAGGCCCATTTCCGCTGAGGCGTCTCGAGGCTAATCACACCTAAACTCTGGAACTTCCAAAGGGTCCTTCACACCCTTGTTGCAACTCAAGAAGTTCCCCAACATACCTGACTCCACTCGAGAGGAAGCACGAGAGTCCCGCCCACATCCAGAGGAGCCCCGTTTCCGCCTGATAGATCCAGAGGAGGGATCCTTTCCCTGCGTGGTCGGGAAAGAATTTCCGGCGTTCCCTCGCATTTCAAGAGGAGGCGCTCTCCACAGGAAAGGCGAGAGGAACTCCAGGGTCGTGCCACCATTCCCAGAATCCCCACATGTCTCAGTCCATTTTGAAACCTGTTTCCCTGCACTGCCTCGACTTTCAAGCCGAGGATCGACTCACACCACGGTGGCACGTGGGACAGCCCTGTGGGAAAGCCTCGTGGGAAAGCCACAGATCCCTTGATCCACGCGAAGGGAAGCGTGACACTGCTGCTACAGCTCGGGAGGAAAGCGCAACTCGAGACGAGGACTGACTCCCTGGGAGACTCCAGAAGCCAAGATCCATGTCAGCACTGGTCGATGCCCCACTGCCGGAAGGAAGTGCCCTAGAGCCTCAAGGCAGGCAGCGCTTTCCTCCAGCTGAGCAGCAGTGTCACGCAGGATCAAGGGATCTGTGGCTTTCCCACGAGGCTTTCCCACAGGGCTGTCCCACGTGCCACCGTGGTGTGAGTCGATCCTCGGCTTGAAAGTCGAGACAGTGCAGGGAAAACAGGTTTCCCTGGAATGGACTGAGACATGTGGGGGATTCTGGGAATGGTGGCACGACCCTGGAGTTCCTCTCGCCTTTCCTGTGGAGAGTGCCTCCTCTTGAAATGCGCCATGGAACGCCGGAATTCTTTCCCGACCACGCAGGGAAAGGATCCCTCCTCTGGATCTATCAGGCGGAAACGGGGCTCCTCTGGATGTGGGCGGGACTCTCGTGCTTCCTCTCGAGTGGAGTCAGGGTATGTTGGGGAACTTCTTGAGTTGCAACAAGGGTGTGAAGGACCCTTTGGAAGTTCCAGAGTTTAGGTGTGATTAGCCTCGAGACACCTCAGCGGAAATGGGCCTCATCTCGCCTGGAGGGGAGAAACCTCCTGGATTTTCTCGAGTTGCGGCAGGTGCTCTCGACTTGAGACGTTGTCCTCAGGGATCCGCTCTTGAGGCCTCTGGAAATGCCAGTCCCCATGGGAGTTGCTCGGGGACCTCTCGGGATCCCTCTCCCGTCGATGCCGGGGCCTAAGACATTGTGTGGAGTCGGTTCCGTAACCTGAGGATTCCTCTCCAGTGCTGAAAAGGATCTTGGGGAACTTCTGGACTCTCCCCAGTGGAGTCAGTCCTCGTCTCGAGTGGGGGCATACAAGTGCGCTTTACTCTCGAGCTGTAGCAGCATTGTAACGCTTCCCTTCGCATGGATCAAGGGATCTGTGGCTTTCCCTCGAGGCTTTCCCACGAGGCTTTCCCACGAGGCTTTCCCACAGGGCTGTCCCACGTGGCAACGTGGTGTGAGTCGGTCCTCTGCTTGAAAGTCGAAACAGTGCAGGGAAAACAGGTTTCCCTGGAATGGACTGAGATATCTGGAGGACTCTGGGAATGGTGGCACAACCCTGGAGTTCCTCACGCCTTTCCTGTGGAGAGTGCCTCCTCTTGAGATGACGACAGGAACGCCGGGAATTCTTTCCCGACCACGCAGGGAAAGGAACCCGTCTCTCGAGCAAGGAGGCCGAAACGGGTCTCCTCTGGATGTGGGCGGGACTCTCGTGCTTCATCCTGAGTGGAGTCGGGTATGCGGGGAACTTCTTGGGTTGTATGCAAGGGTGTGAAGGACCCTTTGGAAGTTCCAGAAGTTAGGTGTGATTAGCCTCTAGACGCCTCAGCGGAAATGGGCCTCATCTCCCCTGGAGTGGAGAACCTCCTGGATTTTCTCGAGTTGTGGCAGGTGCTCTCGACTTATGACGGGGACCTCAGGGACAGGCTCTGGTGGCCTCAGGAAAGGCCAATCCCCATGCGAGTTGCTCAGGGGCCTCTCGGGATTCCTCTCCCGTCGATGCCGGGGATTAAGACCATGTGTGGAATCGGTGTCGGAACCTGAGGATTACTCTCCAGTGCTGACATGGAGCTTGGGGAACTTCTGGAGCCTACCCAGGGGACTCAGTCCTCGTCTCGAGTTGGCGCATCCACGTGAGATTTGCTCCCGAGCTGAAGCAGCAGTGTCACGCTTCCCTTCGCGTGGATCAAGGGATCTGTGGCTTTCCCTCGAGGCTTTCCCACGAGGCTTTCCCTCGAGGCTTTCCCACAGGGCTGTCCCACGTGCCACCGTGGTGTGAGTCGATTCTCGGCTTGAAAGTCGAGGCAGTGCAGGGAAAACAGGTTTCCCTGGAATGGACTGAGACATCTGGGGGACTCTGGGAATGGTGGCACAACGCAGGAGTTCCTCTCGCCTTTCCTGTGGAGAGCGCCTCCTCTTGAGATGCGACGGGAACGCCGGGAATTCTTTCCCGACCAAGCAGGGAAAGGATCCCTCATCTCAGGCTAGGAGTCGGAAACGGGCTCCTCTGGATGTGGGCCGGGACTCTCGTGCTTCCTCTCAAGTGGAGACAGGGTATGTCGGGGAACTTCTTGAGTTGCAGCAAGGGTGTGAAGGACCCTTTGGAAGTTCCAGAGGTTAGGTGTGATTAGCCTCGAGATGCCTCAGCGGAAATGGGCCTCATCTCGCCTGGAGGGGAGAACCTCCTGGATTTTCTCGAGTTGCAGCAGGTGCTTTCGACTTACTAAGGGGACCTCAGGGACCCGCTCTGGTGGCCTCAGGAAAGGCCAGTCCCCATGCAAGTTGCTCGGGGGCCTCTCGGGATTCCTCTCCCGTCTATGCCGGGGCATAAGATTTGTGTGAGTCGGTTCCGGAACCTGAGGTCGGTTCCGGAACCTGAGGATTCCTCTCCAGTGCACATGGATCTTGGGGTACTTCTGTAGTCTCCCCAGAGTGGAGTCAGTCCTCGTCTCGAGTGGGGGCATGCACATGCGCTTTCCCCCGAGCTGTAGCAGCAGTGTCACGCTTCCCTTCGCGTGGATCAAGGGATCTGTGGCTTTCTCTGAGGCTTTCCAACGAGGCTTTCCCACAGGGCTGTCCACGTGCCACCGTGGTGTGAGTGGATCCTCGGCTTGAAAGTCGAGGCAGTGCAGGGAAAACAGGTTTCCCTGGAATGGACTGAGATATCTGGGGGACTCTGGGAATGGTGGCACGACCCTGGAGTTCCTCTCGCCTTTCCTGTGGAGAGCGCCTCCTATTGAGATGCGGGGAACGCGGGAATTCTTTCCCAACCACGCAGGGAAAGGATCCCTCCTCTCGAGCTAGGAGGCGGAAACGGGTCTCCTCTGGATGTGGGCAGGACTCTCGTGCTTCCTCGAGTGGAGACGGGAATGTCGGGGAACTTCATGAGTTGCAGCAAGGGTGTGAAGGACCCTTTGGAAGTTCCAGATGTTAGATGTGATTAGCCTCGAGAGCCTCAGCGGAAATGGGCCTCATCTTGCCTCTAGGGTAGAACCTCCTGCATTTTCTCGAGTTGCGGCAGGTGCTCTCGACTTACGACAGGGACTCAGGGACCCGCTCTGGTGGCCTCAGAAAGGCCAGTCCCCATGCGAGTTGCTCGGGCCCTCTCGGGATTCCTCTCCCGTCGATGCCGGGCAAGACCTTGCTTGGAGTCGGTGCCGGGAACGTGAGGAGAGAGGCCCCCGAGCAACTCGCATGGGGACTGCTTTCCTGAGGCCACCAGAGCGGGTCCCTGAGGTCCTGTCGAAGTCGAGAGCACCTGCGCAACTCGAGAAAATGCAGGAGGTTCTCCCCCAGGGCGAGATGAGAGGCCATTTCCGCTGAGGGGTCTGGAGGCTAATCACATCTAACATCTGGAACTTCCAAAGGGTCCTTCACACCTTGCTGCAACTCATGAAGTTCCCCGACATTCCCGTCTCCACTCGAGAAGCACGAGAGTCCTGCCACATCCAGAGGAGACCCGTTTTCCGCCTCCTAGCTCGAGAGGAGGGATCCTTTCCCTGCGTGGTTGGGAAAGAATTCCCCGCGTTCCCGTCGCATCTCAATAGGAGGCCCTCTCCACAGGAAAGGCGAGAGGAAACTCCAGGGTCGTGGCCACCATTCCCAGAGTCCCCAGATATCTCAGTCCATTCCAGGGAAACCTGTTTTCCCTGCACTGCCTCGACTTTCAAGCCGAGGATCCACTCACACCACGGTGGCACGTGGACAGCCCTGTGGGAAAGCCTCGTGGGAAAGCCACAGATCCCTTGATCCACGCGAAGGAAGCGTGACACTGCTGCTACTGCTCGGGAGGAAAGCGCACGTGCATGCCCCAATCGAGACGAGGACTGACCCTGGGGAGACTCCAGAAGTACCCCCAAGATCCATGTGGGCACTGGAGAGGAATCCTCAGGTTCCGGAACCGACTCCTCACAAGGTCTTACGCCCCGGCATCGAGGGGAGAGGAATCCCGAGAGGCCCCGAGCAACTCGCATGGGGACTGGCCTTTCCTGAGGCCACCAGAGCGGTCCCTGAGGTCCCCGTCGTAAGTCGAGAGCACTGCCGCAACTCGAAAAATCCAGGAGGTTCTCCCCTCCAGGCGAGATGAGGCCCATTTCCGCTGAGGTCTCGAGGCTAATCACACCTAACTCTGGAACTTCCAAAGGGTCCTTCACACCCTTGCTGCAACTCAAGAAGTTCCCGACATACCCGTCTCCACTCGAGAGGAAGCACGAGAGTCCCCGCCCACATCCAGAGGAGTCCCGTTTCCGCCTCCTAGCTCGAGAGGAGGGATCCTTTCCCTGCGTGGTCGGGAAAGAATTCCGCGGGTTCCCGTCGCATCTCAAGAGGAGGCGCTCTCCACAGGAAAGGCGAGAGGAACTCCTGGGTTGTGCCACCATTCCAGAGTCCCCAGATGTCTCAGTCCATTCCAGGAAACCTGTTTTCCCACTGCCTCGACTTTCAAGCCGAGAATCGACTCACACCACGGTGGCACGTGGGACAGCCCTGTGGGAAAGCCTCGAGGGAAAGCCTCGTGGGAAAGCCTCGAGGGAAAGCCACAGATCCCTTGATCCACGCGAAGGGAAGCGCGTGACACTGCTGCTTCAGCTCGGGAGCAAATCTCACGTGGATGCGCCAACTCGAGACGAGGACTGAGTCCCCTGGGTAGGCTCCAGAAGTTCCCCAAGTCCATGTCAGCACTGGAGAGTAATCCTCAGGTTCCGACACCGATTCCACACATGGTCTTAATCCCCGGCATCGACGGGAGAGGAATCCCGAGAGGCCCCTGAGCAACTCGCATGGGGATTGGCCTTTCCTGAGGCCACCAGAGCAGGTCCCTGAGGTCCCCGTCGTAAAGTCGAGAGCACCTGCCACAACTCGAGAAAAATCCAGGAGGTTCTCCCCTCCAGGGAGATGAGGCCATTTCCGCTGAGGCGTCTAGAGGCTAATCACCTAACTTCTGGAACTTCCAAAGGGTCCTTCACACCCTTGCTACAACTCAAGAAGTTCCCCGGCATACCCGACTCCACTAGGATGAAGCACGGAGTCCCGCCCACATCCAGAGGAGACCCCGTTTCGGCCTCCTTGCTCGAGAGACGGGTTCCTTTCCCTGCGTGGTCGGGAAAGAATTCCCGGCGTTCCTGTCGCATCTCAAGAGGAGGCACTCTCCACAGGAAAGGCGTGAGGAACTCCAGGGTTGTGCCACCATTCCCAGAGTCCTCCAGATATCTCAGTCCATTCCAGGGAAACCTGTTTTCCCTGCACTGTTTCGACTTTCAAGCAGAGGATCGACTCACACCACGTTGCCACGTGGGACAGCCCTGTGGGAAAGCCTCGTGGGAAAGCCTGCGTGGGAAAGCCTCGAGGGAAAGCCACAGATCCCTTGATCCACGCGAAGGGAAGCGTTACAATGCTGCTACAGCTCGAGAGTAAAGCGCACTTGTATGCCCCCACTCGAGACGAGGACTGACTCCACTGGGGAGAGTCCAGAAGTTCCCCAAGATCCTTTTCAGCACTGGAGAGGAATCCTCAGGTTACGCGAACCGACTCCACACAATGTCTTAGGCCCCGGCATCGACGGGAGAGGGATCCCGAGAGGTCCCCGAGCAACTCCCATGGGGACTGGCATTTCCAGAGGCCTCAAGAGCGGATCCCTGAGGACAACGTCTCAAGTCGAGAGCACCTGCCGCAACTCGAGAAAATCCAGGAGGTTCTCCCCTCCAGGCGAGATGAGGCCATTTCCGCTGAGGCGTCTCGAGGCTAATCACACCTAACTCTGGAACTTCCAAAGGGTCCTTCACACCCTTGTTTGCAAACTCAAGAAGTTCCCCAATACCCGACTCCACTCGAGAGGAAGCACGAGAGTCCCGCCCACATCCAGAGGAGCCCCGTTTCCGCCTGATAATCCAGAGGAGGGATCCTCTTCCCTGCGTGTCGGGAAAGAATTCCCGGCGTTTCCCGGCGCATTTCAAGAGGAGGCACTCTCCACAGGAAAGGCGAGAGGAACTCCAGGGTCGTGCCACCATTCCAGAATCCCCCAGATGTCTCAGTCCATTCCAGGGAAACCTGTTTTCCCTGCACTGCTCGACTTTCAAGCCGAGGATCGACTCACACCACGGGTGGCACGTGGGACAGCCCTGTGGGAAAGCCTCGTGGGAAAGCCACAGATCCCTTGATCCACGCGAAGGGAAGCGTGACACTGCTGCTACAGCTCGGCAGGAAAGCGCACGTGCCTGCCCCACTCGAGACGAGGACTGACTCCCCTGGGGAGACTCCAGAAGTACTCCAAGATCCATGTCAGCACTGGAGAGGA
>NW_017192109.1:0-10450 GCF_001704415.2 Capra hircus
CCATTTGGGGCTTTTCTCACGTGGAGCCTGAGCCGCACCTCCGCGGGCAACCCCCCAGCGCGAGTGCCCTGGAGATACCCGCCAAGGGGACAGTGTATCCCCTACTGTGGGGAAGGAGGTTCCTGTTTTCCCTGCACTGGTTCGACTTTCACGCCAAGGATCGACTCACACCATGGTGGCAAGTGGAATAGCCCTGTGGGAAAGCCTCATGGGAAAGACTCCAGGGAAAGCCAGAGATTCCTTGATCCACGAGAAGGGAAGCATGACACTGCTGCTACCGCTCGGAGGAAAGCGCACGTGCATGACCCCACTCGAGCCGAGGACTGACGCAAGCTAGGGAGACTCCAGAAGTACGCCAAGATCCATGTCAGCACTGGAGAGGAATCATCAGGTTCCGGTCCCGACTCCACACAGGTCTTAGGCCCCGGGCATCGACGGGAGAGGAATCCTGAGAGGCCCCCCTAGCACCTCGCATGGGGACTGGCCTTTCCTGAGGTCACCAGAGCGGGTCCTGAGGTCTCCGTCGTAACTCTCGAGAGCACCTGCCTCAACTCGAGAAAATCCAGGAGGTTCTCCCCTCCTGCGAGATGACGCCCATTTCCGCTGAGGCGTCTCGAGGCTAATCACACCTAACCTCTGGAACTTCCAAAGGGTCCTTCACACCCTTGCTGCAAGTCAAGAAGTTCTCCGACATACCCATATCCACTCGAGAGGAAGGACGAGGGGTCCCGCCCATATCCAGCGGAGCCCCGTTTCCGCCTCATAGCTCGAGAAGAGGGATCCTTTCCCTTCGTCGTCGGGAAAGAATTCCCGGCCTTCCCGTCCATTCTCAAGAGGAGGCGCTCTCAACAGGAAAGACGAGAGGAACTCCAGGGCCTTGCCAGCATTCCAAGAGTCCCCCAGATGTCTAAGTCCATTCCAGAAGAAACTGTTTTCACTGCACAGCCTCGACGTACACGCCGAGGATCGACTCACACCACTGTGGCACGTGGGACAGCCCTGTTGGAAAGCCTCGTAGGAAAGCCTCAATGGAAAGCGACAGATCCCTTGATCCACACGTCGGCAGGCGTGACACTGCTGCTGCAGGTCGTGAGGAAATGGCAGGTGCATGCCCCCACACGAGATGAGGACTGACTCCCCTGGTGAGACTCCAGAAGTACGGAAAGATTCATGTCAGCACTGGAGAGGCATCCTCAGGTTCTGGCCCCGACTCCACACAAGGTCTTAGGCACTGGCATCGATGGGAGAGAATCCCTAGAGGCCCCTGGTAACTCGCATGGGGACTGGCCTTTCCTGAGGCCACCAGAGCGGGTCCCTGAGGACCCGTCGTAACTAGAGAGCACCTGCCACAACTAGGTAAAATCCAGGAGGTTCTCCCCTCCAGGCGAATTGAGGCCCATTTCTTCTGAGGTGTCTGGAGGCTCATCACACCTAACCTCTGGAAATTCAAAAGGGTCCTTGCTGCAACTCAAGAAGTTCCCCGACATACCCGTCTCCACACGAGAGGAAGCACGAGGGTCCCGCCCACATTCAGAGGAACCCCCGTTTCCGAGATGAAGGATCCTATCCTGCTTAGTCAGGAAAGATTTTTCGGCGTTCCCGAGGCATCTCAAGAGCAAGGGCTCTCAATAGGATAGGCGAGAGGAACTCCAGGGTCGTGCCACCATTCCAAGAGTCCCCCAGATGTCTCAGTCCATTTCAGAGGAACCCGTTTTCCCAGCACTGCCTCGACTTTCACGCCGAGGATCCACTCACACCATGGTGGCATGTGGGACAGCCCTGTGAGAAAGCCTCGAGGGAAAGCCAGAGATCCCTTGATCCCCGCGAGGGGAAGAGTGACACATCTGCTACACTGTCCCTGAGGTCATGGTCGTATGTCGAGAGTACCTGCCGCAACTCGAGAAAATCCAGGAGGTTCTCTGCTCCAGTCGAGATGAGGCCCATTTTCTCTGCGGTGTCTCGAGAGTAATCACACCTAAACTCTGGAACTTCCAAAGTGTCCTAAACACCCTTGCTAAAACTCAAGAAGTTCCCCGACATACCCGTCTCCACTCCAGAGGAAGCACGAGGGTCCGGCCACTGCCAGAGGAGCTCCGTTTCCGCCTCCAAGCTCGAGATGAGGGATCCTTCCCTGCTTCCTCGGGAAAGAATTCCCGACGTTTCCGACGCATCTCAAGAGGAGGCGCGCTGCACAGGAAAGGCGAGAGGAACTCATGGGTCGTGCCACCATTCCAAGAGTCCCCCAGATGTCTCAGTCCATTCCAGAGGATCCTGTTTTCCCTGCACTGCTTCGACTTTCAAGCCGAGGATCGACTCACACCACGGTTGCACGAGTGACAACCCCTTGGGAAAGCTTCGTGGGAAAGCCTCGAGGGAAAGCCACAGATCCCTTAAACCACGCGACGGGAAGCGTGACACTGCTGCTACAGCACGGGAGGAAAGCGCACGTGCATGCCCCTACTCGAGACGAGAACTGACTCCCATGGGGAGAATCCAGAAATACCCCAAGATGCATGTCAGCCCTGGAGAGGAATCCTCAGGTTCCGGCCCCGACTCCACGCAAGGTCTTAGGCCCTGGCATCGACGGGAGAGGAATAGCGACAGGACCTCTAGCAACTCGCATGGGGACTGGCCTTTCCTCAGGCCAACAAAGCGGGTCCTTGAGGTCCAGGTCGTAAGTCGAGAGCACCTGCCGCAACTCGAGAAAATCCAGGAGGTTCTCCCCTCCAGGTGAGATGAGGCCCATTTCCGCTGAGAGGTCTCGAGTCTAATCACACCTAAGCTCTGGAAATTCGAAAGGGTCCTTCACACCCTTGCTGCAACTCAAGAAGTTACCCGACATACCCGTCTCCACTCGAGAGGAAGCACGAGAGTCCCGCCCACATCCAGAGGAGACCCGTTTCTGCCTCCTAGCTTGAGAGGAGGGATCCTTTCCCTGCGTGGTCTGGAAAGAATACCCGGTGTTCCTGTCGCATCTCAAGAGGAGTCGCTCTCCACAGGAAAGGCGAGAGGAACTCCAGGGTCGTGCCACCATTCCAGAGTCCACCAGATGTCTCAGTCCATTCCAGGGAAACCTGTTTTCCCTACACTGCCTCGACATTCAAGCCGAGGATTGACTCACACCACGGTGGCATGTGGGACAGCCCTGTGGGAAAGCCTCCTGGGAAAGCCTGGTGGGAAAGCCTCGAGAGAAAGATCCTGATCCCTTGGGCGTGGATCATGCCAAGGGAAGCGTGACACTGCTGCTACAGCTCGGCAGGAAAGCGCACGTGCATGCCCCCACTCGAGACGAGGACTGACTTCCCTGGGGAGACTCCAGAAGTACCCCAAGATCCATGTCAGCACAGCAGAGGAATCCTCAGGTTCCGGCACCCACTCCACAGAAGATCTTAGGCCCCGGCATCGACGGGAGAGGAATCCCGAGAGGCCCCCGAGCAACTCACATGGGGACTGGCCGTTCCTGAGGCCACCAGAGCGCGTCCCTGAGGTCTTCATCCTAAGTCGAGAGCACCTGCCACAACTCGAGAATATCCAGGAGGTTCTCCCCTCCAGGCGAGATGAGGCCCATTTCTGCTGAGGCGTCTCGAGGCTAATCACACCTAACCTCTGGAACTTCCAAAGGTCCTTCACACCCTTGCTGCAACTCAAGAAGTTCCCCGACATACCCGTCTCCACTCGAGAGGAAGCACGAGAATTCTGCCCACATCCAGAGGAGCCCCGTTTCCGCCTCCTAGCTCGAGAGAAGGGTTCCTTTCCCTGCGTGGTCAGGAAAGAATTCCCGGCGTTTCCCGTCGCATCTCAAGAGGAGGCGCTCTAAACAGGAAAGGCGAGAGGAACTCCAGGGTCGTGCCACCATTCCCAGAGTCCCCAGGTGTCTCAGGCCATTCCAGGGAAACCTGTTTTCCCTGCACTGCCTCGACTTTCAAGCCGAGATTTGACTCACACCACGGTGGCACGTGGGACAGCCCTGTGGGAAAGTCTCGTGGGAAAGCCTCGTGGGAAAGCCTCGTAGGAAAGTCTCAAGGGAAAGCCACATATCCCTTGATCCACCCGGAGGGAAGCGCGACACTGCTGCTACAGCTCGGGAGGAATTCGCACGTGCATGCCCCCACTCGAGACGAGGTCTGATTCCCCTGGGGAGACTCCAGAAGTACCCCAAGATTCATGTCAGCACTGGAGAGGAATTCTCAGGTTCCGGCACCGACTCCACACAAGGTCTTAGGCCCCAGCATCGACGGGAGAGGAATCCCTAGAGGCCCCCGAGAAACTCGCATGGGGACTGGCCTTTCCTGTGGCCACCAGAGAGGGTTCCTGAGGTCCCCGTCGTAAGTCGAGAGCACCTGCCGCAACTCGTGAAAATCCAGGAGGTTCTCGCCTCAAGGCGAGATGAGGCCCATTTCCGCTGAGGCGGCTCGAGGCTAATGACACCTAACCTCTGGATCTTCCAAAGGGTCCTTCACACCCTTGCTGCAACTCAAGAAATTCCCCGACATACCCGTCTCCACTCGAGAGGAAGCACGAGAGCCGCCCACATCCAGAGGAGACCCGTTTCTGCCTCCTAGCTTGAGAGGAGGGATCCTTTCCCTGCGTGGTCTGGAAAGAATACCCGGTGTTCCTGTCGCATCTCAAGAGGAGTCGCTCTCCACAGGAAAGGCGAGAGGAACTCCAGGGTCGTGCCACCATTCCCAGAGTCCCCCAGATGTCTCAGTCCATTCCAGGGAACCCTGTTTTCCTCAAGCCCGAGGATCCACTCACACCATGGTGGCATGTGGGACAGCCCTGTGAGAAAGCCTCGATTGAAAGCCACAGATTCCTTGATCCCCGCGAGGGGAAGAGTGACACATCTGCTACACTGTCCCTGAGGTCACGGTCGTATGTCGAGAGTACCTGCGGCAACTCGAGAAAATCCAGGAAGTTCTCTGCTCCAGTCGAGATGAGGCCCATTTTCTCTGCGGTGTCTCGAGAGTAATCACACCTAAACTCTGGAACTTCCAAAGTGTCCTAAACACCCTTGCTAAAACTCAAGAAGTTCCCCGACATACCCGTCTCCACTCCAGAGGAAGCACGAGGGTCCGGCCACTGCCAGAGGAGCTCCGTTTCCGCCTCCAAGCTCGAGATGAGGGATCCTTCCCTGCTTCCTCGGGAAAGAATTCCCGAAGTTTCCGACGCATCTCAAGAGGAGGCGCGCTGCACAGGAAAGGCGAGAGGAACTCATGGGTCGTGCCACCATTCCAAGAGTCCCCCAGATGTCTCAGTCCATTCCAGAGGATCCTGTTTTCCCTGCACTGCTTCGACTTTCAAGCCGAGGATCGACTCACACCACGGTTGCACGAGTGACAACCCCTTGGGAAAGCTTCGTGGGAAAGCCTCGAGGGAAAGCCACAGATCCCTTAAACCACGCGACGGGAAGCATGACACTGCTGCTACAGCACGGAGGAAAGCGCACGTGCATGCCCCTACTCGAGACGAGAACTGACTCCCATGGGGAGACTCCAGAAATACCCCAAGATGCATGTCAGCCCTGGAGAGGAATCCTCAGGTTCCGGCCCCGACTCCACACAAGGTCTTAGGCCCTGGCATCGACGGGAGAGGAATAGCGACAGGACCTCTAGCAACTCGCATGGGGACTGGCCTTTCCTCAGGCCAACAAAGCGGGTCCTTGAGGTCCAGGTCGTAAGTCGAGAGCACCTGCCGCAACTCGAGAAAATCCAGGAGGTTCTCCCCTCCAGGTGAGATGAGGTCCATTTCCGCTGAGGCGTCTCGAGGCTAATCACACCTAAACTCTCGAACTTCCAAAGAGTCCTTCACAGCCTTGCTTCAACTCAAGAAGTTCCCCGACATACCCGTCTCCACTTGAGAGGAAGCACAAGAGTCCCGCCCACATCCAGTGGAGCCCCTTTTCTGCCTCATAGCTCGAGAGGAGGATCCTTTCAGTGCGTGGTCGGAAAAGAATTCCCTGCATTCCAATCGCATCTCAAGAGGAGGCGCTCTCCACAGGAAAGGCGAGAGGAACTCCAGGGTCGTGCCACCATTCCCAGAGTCCCCCAGATGTCTCAGTCCATTCCAGGGAAACCTGTTTTCCTGGCACTGCCTTCACTTTCAAGCCGATGATCGACTCACACCACGGTGGCACGAGGGACAGCCCTGTGGGAAAGCCTCGTGGAAAGCCTCGTGGGAAACCCTCGAGGGAGAGCCACTGATCCCTTGATCCACACGAAGGGAAGCGTGACACTGCTGCTACAGCTCTGGAGGAAAGCACACGTGCATGGCCCCACTCGAGACGAGGACTTACTCCCTGGGGAGACTCCAGAAGTACCACAAGAACCATGTCAGCACTGGAGAGGAATCCTCAGGTTATGGCACCGACTCCACACAAGGTTTCAGTCCCCAGCATCGATGGGAGAGGAATTCCGAAAGGCCCTTGAGCAACTCGCATGGGTTGGCCTTTCCTGAGGCCACCATAGCGGGTCCCTGAGGACCCCGTCCTAAGTCGAGAGCACCTGCCGCAACTCGAGAAAAATCCAGGAGGTTCTCCCCTCCAGGCGAGATGAGGCCCTTTTCCGCTGAGAGGTCTCGAGTCTAATCACACCTAAGCTCTGGAACTTCGAAAGGGTCCTTCACACCCTTGCTGCAACTCAAGAAGTTCCCCGACATACCCGTTTCCACTCGAGAGGAAGCACGAGAGTCCAGCCAGGATTCAGATGAGCCGTGTTTCCGCCTCCTAGCTCGAGAGAAGGGATCCTTTCCCTGCGTGTCCGGAAAGAATTCCCGGCGTTCCCGTCGCATCTCAAGAGGAGGCGCTCTAAACAGTAAAGGTGAGAGGAACTCCAGGTCGTGCCACCATTCCCAGAATCCCCCGGATGTCTCAACCCATTCCAGGGAAACCTGTTTTCCCTGCACTGCCTCGACTTTCAATCCGGGGATAGAGTCACACCACGGTGGCACGTGGGAAAGCCCTGTGGGAAAGCCTCGAGCGAAAGCCTCGTGGGAAAGCCTCGAGGTAAAGCCACACATCCCTTGATCCACGTGAAGGGAAGCGTGAAACTGCTGATACAGATTGGGAGGTAAGCGCACGTGCATGCCCCCACTCGAGACGAGGACTGACTCCCAGGGGAGACTCCAGAAGTACCCCAAGATCCATGTCAGCACTGGAAAGAAATCCTCAGGTTCCAGCACCGACTCCACACAAGGTCTTAGGCCCTGGCATCGACGGGAGAGGAATACCGAGAGGCCCCCGAACATCTGGCATGGGGACTGGCCTTTCCTGAGGCCACCAGAGCGGGTACATGAGGTCCCCGTCGTAAGTCGAGAGCACCTGCCGCACCTCGAGAAAATCCAGGAGGTTCTCACCTCCATTCGAGATGAGGCCCATTTCCGCTGTGGCGTCTCGAGGCTAATCACATCTAACATCTGGAACTTCCAAAACGTCCTTCACATCCTTGCTGCAACTCAAGAAGTTCCCCGACATATCCGTCTCCACTCGAGAGGAAGCACGAGAGTCCCGCCCACATCCAGAGGAGCCCCGTTTCTGCCTCATAGCTCGGGAGGAGGGATCGTTTCCCTGCGAGGTCCAGAAAGAATTCTCGGCGTTCCCGTCGCATCTCAAGAGGGGACACTTTACACAGGAAAGGCGTGAGGAACTCCAGGGTCGTTCCACCATTCCCAGAGTCTCCCAGATGTCTCAGGCCATTCCAGTGAAACCTGTTTTCCGTGCGCTGCCTCGACTTTCAAGCCGAGGATCGTCTCACACGACGGTGGCACGTGGGACAGCCCTGTGGGAAAGCCTCGTGGGAAAGTCTCATGGGAAAGCCTCGAGGGAAAGCCACAGATGCCTTGATCCACGCGAAGGGAAGGGTGACACTGCTGCTACAGCTCGGGAGGAAAGCGCACGTGCATGCCCTCACTCGAGACGAGGACTGACTCCCCTGGGGAGACTCCAGAAGTACCCCAAGATCCATGTCAGCACTGGAGAGGAATCCTCAGGTTCCGGCACCGACTCCACACAAGGTCTTAGGCCCCGGCATCGACGGGAGAGGAATCCCGAAAGGCCCTTAGCAACGAGCATGTGAACTGGCCTTTCCTGAGTCCACCAGAGAGGGTCCCTGAGGTCCCCGTCGTAAGTCGAGAGAGCACCTGCCGCAACTCGAGAAAATCCAGGAAGTTCTCCCCTCAAGGCAAGATGAGGCGCATTTCCGCTGAGGCTTCTGGAGGCTAATCACACCTAACCTCTGGAACTTCCAAAGGGTCCTTCACCCCCTTGCTGCAACTCAAGAATTTCCCCGACATACCCGTCTCCACTCGAGAGGAAGCATGAGTGTCCCGCCCACACCCAGAGGAGCCCCGTTTCCGCCTCCTAGCTCGGGAGGAGGGATCCTTTCCCTGCGTGTTCGGGAAAGAAATCCGGCGTTTCCGTCGCAACTCAAGAGGAGGCGCTCTCCACAGGAAAGGCGAGAGGAACTCCAGGGTCGTGCCACCATTCCCAGAGTCCCCCAGATGTCTCAGTCCATTCCAGGGAAACCTGTTTTCCCTGCACTGCCTCGACTTTCAAACCAAGGATTGACTCACACCACGGAGGCACGTGGGACAGCCCCTGGGGAAAGCCTCGAGGGAAAGCCTCGTGGGAAAGCCTCGAGGGAAAGCGACAGATCCCTTGATCCACGCGAAGGGAAGCATGACACTGCTGCTACATCTCGGGAGGAAAGCGCACTTGCATGCCCCACTGGAGACGAGGACTGACTCCCCTGGGGAGACTCCAGAAGTTCCCCAAGATCCATGTCAGCACTGCAGAGGAATCCTCAGGTTCCAGCACCGACTCCACACAAGATCTTAGGACCCGGCATCGACGGGAGAGGAATCCCGTGAGGCCCCCGAGCAACTTGAATGGGGACTGGCCTTTCCTGAGGCCACCAGAGCGGGTCCCTGTGGTCCTCGTCCTAAGTCGAGAGCACCTGCCGCAACTCGAGAAAATCCAGGAGGTTCTCCCCTCCAGGCGAGATGAGGCCCATTTCCGAAGAGGCGTCTCGAGGCAAATCACAGCTAACCTCTGGAACTTCCAAAGGGTCCTTCACACCCTTGCTGCAACTCATGAAGTTCCCCCACATATCCGTCTCCACTCGAGAGGAAGCACGAGAGTCCCGCCCAATTCCAGAGGAGCCCCGTTTCCGCCTCCTAGCTCGAGAGGAGGGATCCTTTCCCTGGGTAGTCGGAAAGAATTCCCGGCGTTCCCCTCGCATCTCAAGAGGAGGCGCTCTCGACCGGAAAGACGAGGGGAACTCCAGGGTCGTGACACCATTACCTGGGTCCCACAGATGTCTCAGTCCATTCCAGGGAAACCTGTTTTCCCTGCACTGCCTCGACTTTCAAGCCGAGCAACGACTCACACCACGTTGGCAAGTGGGACATCCCTGTGGGAAAGCCTGTTGGGGAAAGCCTTGTGGGAAAGCCTCGAGGGAAAGCCACAGGTCCCTTGATTCCCGCGAAGGGAAGCGTGACACTGCTGCCACAGCTCGGGAGTAAAGCGCACGTGCATGCCCCCACTCGAGACGACGACTGACTCCCCTGGGGAGACTCCAGAAGTACCCCAAGATCCATGTCAGTACTGGAGACGAATCCTCAGGTTCCAGCACCGACTCCACACAAGGTCTTAGGCCCCGGCATCGACGGGAGAGGAATCCCGAAAGGCCCCTGAGCAACGCGCATGTGAACTGGCCTTTCCTGAGTCCACCAGAGAGGGTCCCTGAGGTCCCCGTCGTAAGTCGAGAGCACCTGCCGCAACTCGAGAAAATACAGGAGGTTCTCCCCTCCAGGCAAGATGAGGCGCATTTCCGCTCAGGCTTCTGGAGGCTAATCACACCTAACCTCTGGAACTTCCAAAGGGTCTTTCACACCCTTGCTGCAACTCAAGAAGTTCCCCGACATACCCGTCTCCACTCGGGAGGAAGCACGAGAGTTCGGCCCAAATCCAGAGGAGCCCCGTTTCCGCCTCCTAGCTCGAGAGGAGGGATCCTTTCCCTGCGTGGTCGGGAAAGAATTCCCGGCGTTCCCGTCGCATCTCAAGAGGAGGAGCTCTCCACAGGAAAGGCGAGAGGAACTCCAGGGTCGTGCCACCATTCCCTGAGTCCCTCCAGATGTCTCAGTGCATTCCAGGGAAACCTGTTTTCCCTGCGCTGCCTTGACTTTCAAGCCGAGGATCGACTCACACTACGGAGGCAGTGGGACAGCTCTGTGTGAAAGCCTCGTGGGAAGCCTCGGGAAAGCCACAGATCCCTCCTGATCCCTTGATTAACGCGAAGGGAAGACTGACACTGCTGCTAACAGCTAGGGAAGAAAGCGCACGTGCATGCCCCCTACTCGAGACGACTACTGCTCCCCTGGGAGACTCCAGAAGTACCCCAAGATCCCTGTCAGCACTGGAGAGGAATCCTCAGGTCCCGGCACCGACAACACACAA
>NW_017192110.1:0-21388 GCF_001704415.2 Capra hircus
GCGGAAACGGGGCTCCTCTGGTATGTGGTGGGACATCTCGTGCCTTCATCTCGTGGAAGCATGGATATGTCCGGCGGAATCTTCTTCGAGTTGCAAGCGAACGGGTGTGTAGGCGCCCTTTGGAAGATTTCCAGAGGTTAGGGTGTGATTAGGCTGCTGAGACCTCAGCGGAAATGGGCCTAGGTGCCTCGACTGGACCGACGGGCCTCAGGGACCCGCTCTGGTGGCCTCAGGAAGCCCAGTCCCCATGCGAGTTGCTCCGGGGCTCTCAGGATTCCTCTCACCGGCGATGCCGGGCATAAGACCTTGTGTGGAGTCGGTGTTGGAACCTGAGTATTCCTCTCCGAGTGCTGACATGGATCTTGGGTGTACTTCTGGAGTCTCCCCAGGGGAGTCAGTCCTCGTCTCGGAGTGGGGGCATGCACGTGCGCTTTCCTCCCGAGCTGTAGCAGCAGTGTCACGCTTCCCTTCGCGTGGATCAAGGGATCTGTGGCTTTCCTGAGGCTTTCCGAGGCTTTCCCACGAGGCTTTCCCACAGGGCTGTCCCACGTGCCACCGTGGTGTGAGTCGATCCTCGGCTTGAAAGTCGAGGCAGTGCAGGGAAAACAGGTTTCCCTGGAATGGACTGAGACATCTGGGGGACTCGTGGAATGGTGGCACGACCCTGGAGTTCCTCTCGCCTTTCCTGTGGAGAGCGCCTCCTCTTGAGATGCGACGGGAACGCCGGGAATTCTTTCCCGACCACGCAGGGAAAGGATCCCTCCTCTCGAGCTAGGAGGCGGAAACTGGGGCTCCTCTGGATGTGGGCGGGACTCTCGTGTTCCTCTCGAGTGGAGACGGGTATGTCGGGGATACTTCTTGAGTTGCAGCAAGGGTGTGAAGGACCTTTGGAAGTTCCAGATGTTAGGTGTGATTAGCCTCGAGACGCCTCAGCGGAAATGGGCCTCATCTACGCCTGGAGGGGAGAACCTACCTGGATTTTCTCGTGTTGCGGTCAGGTGCTCTCGACTTACGACGGTGACCTCAGGGACCCGCTCTGGTGGCCTCAGGAAAGGCCAGTCCCCATGCGAGTTGCTCGGGGGCCTCTCGGGATTCCTCTCCTCCGATGCCGAGCCCCAAGTCCTTGTGTGGAGTCGGTGCGGAACCTGAGGATTCCTCTCCAGTGCTGATATGGATCCTGGGGTACTTCTGGAGTCTCCCCAGGGGAGTCAGTCCTCGTCTCGGAGTGGGGGCATGCACGTGCGCTTTCCTCCCGAGCTGTAGCAGCAGTGTCACGCTTCCCTTCGCGTCGATCAAGGGATCATGTGGCTTCCCTCGAGGCATTCCTCGAGGCTTTCCCACGAGGCTTTCCCTCAGGGCTGTCCCACGTGCCACCGTGGTGTGAGTCGATCCTCGGCTTGAAAGTCGAGGCAGTGCAGGGAAAACAGGTTTCCCTGGAATGGACTGAGACATCTGGGGGATCTGCGTGGAATGGTGACGACCCTGGAGTTCCTCTCGCCTTTCCTGTGGAGAGCGCCTCCTCTTGAGATGCGACGGGAACGCCGGGAATTCTTTCCCGACCACGCAGGGAAAGGATCCCTCCTCTCGAGCTATGAGGCGGAAACTGGGGCTCCTCTGGATGTGGGCGGACTCTCGTGCTTCCTCTCGAGTGGAGACGGGTATGTCGGGGAACTTCTTGAGTTGCAGCAAGGGTGTGAAGGACCCTTTGGAAGTTCCAGAGGTTAGGTGTGATTAGCCTCGAGACGCCTCAGCGGAAATGGGCCTCATCTACGCCTGGAGGGGAGAACCATCCTGGATTTTCTCGAGTTGCGCAGGTGCTCTCGACTTACGACGGGGACCTCAGGGACCCGCTCTGGTGGCCTCAGGAAAGGCCAGTCCCCATGCGAGTTGCTCCGGGGCCTCTCGGGATTCCTCTCACCGCGATGCCGGAGCCTAAGACCTTGTGTGGAGTCGGTGTTGGAACCTGAGTATTCCTCTCCGGTTCTGGCATGGATCTTGGGGTACTTCTGGAGTCTCCCCAGGGGAGTCAGTCCTCGTCTCGAGTGGGGGCATGCACGGTGCGCTTTCCTCCCGATCTGTAGCAGCAGTGTCACGCTTCCCTTCTCGTGGATCAAGGGATCAGGGGCTTTCCCTCGAGGCTTTCCACGAGGCTTTCCCACGAGGCTTTCCCACAGGGCTGTCCCACGTGCCACCGTGGTGTGAGTCGATCCTCGGCTTGAAAGTCGAGGCAGTGCAGGGAAAACAGGTTTCCCTGGAATGGACTGAGACATCTGGGGGACTCTGGGAATGGTGGCACGACCCTGGAGTTCCTCTCGTCTTTCCTGTGGAGAGCGCCTCCTCTTGAGATGCGACGGGAATGCCGGGAATTCTTTCCCCGCCACGCAGGGAAAGGATCCCTCCTCTCGAGCTAGGAGGCGGAAATGGGGCTCCTCTGGATGTGGGCGGGACTCTCGCGATTCCTCTAGAGTGGAGACGGGTATGTCGGGGTACTACTTGAGTTGCAGCAAGGGTGTGAAGGACCCTTTGGAAGTTCCAGAGGTTAGGTGTGATTAGCCTCGAGACGCCTCAGCGGAAATGGGCCTCATCTAGCCTGGAGGGGAGAACCACCTGGATTTTCTCGTGTTGCGTCAGGTGCTCTCGACTTACGACGGTGACCTCAGGGACCCGCTCTGGTGGCCTCAGGAAAGGCCAGTCCCCATGCGAGTTGCTCGGGGCCTCTCGGGATTCCTCTCCTCTCGATGCCGAGCCCCAAGTCCTTGTGTGAGGTCGGTGCCGGAACCTGAGGATTCCTCTCCAGTGCTGATATGGATCCTGGGGTTCTTCTGGAGTCTCCCCAGGGGAGTCAGTCCTCGTCTGGAGTGGGGGCATGCACGTGCGCTTTCCTCCCGAGCTGTAGCAGCAGTGTCACGCTTCCCTTCGCGTCGATCAAGGGATCTGTGGCATTCCCTCGAGGCATTCCCTCGAGGCTTTCCCACGAGGCTTTCCCTACAGGGCTGTCCCACGTGCCACCGTGGTGTGAGTCGATCCTCGGCTTGAAAGTCGAGGCAGTGCAGGGAAAACAGGTTTCCCTGGAATGGACTGAGACATCTGGGGGATTCTGCGTTGGTGGTACGACCCTGGAGTTCCTCTCGCCTTTCCTGTGGAGAGCGCCTCCTCTTGAGATGCGACGGGAACGCCGGGAATTCTTTCCCGACCACGCAGGGAAAGGATCCCTCCTCTTGATGCTATGGAGGCGGAAACTGGGGCTCCTCTGGATGTGGGCGTGACTCTCGTGCTTCCTCTCGAGTGGAGACGGGTATGTCGGGGAACTTCTTGAGTTGCAGCATGGGTGTGTGGGTCCCTTTGGAAGTTCCAGAGGTTAGGTGTGATTAGCCTCGAGACGCCTCAGCGGAAATGGGCCTAATCACACCTGGACGGGAGAACCTCCTGGATTTTCTCGAGTTGCGGCAGGTGCTCTCGACTTGACGACGGGGACCTCAGGGACCCGCTCTGGTGGCCTCAGGAAAGGCCAGTCCCCATGCGAGTTGCTCCGGGGCCTCTCGGGATTCCTCTCACCGGCGATGCCGGGGCCTAAGACCTTGTGTGGAGTCGGTGTTGGAACCTGAGTATTCCTCTCCAGTTCTGGCATGGATCTTGGGGTACTTCTGGAGTCTCCCCAGGGGAGTCAGTCCTCGTCTCGAGTGGGGGCATGCACGGGCGCTTTCCTCCCGAGTCTGTAGCAGCAGTGTCACGCTTCCCTTCGCATGGATCAAGGGATCTGTGGCTTTCCCTCGAGGCTTTCCCACGAGGCTTTCCCACGAGGCTATCCCAAGGGTCTGTCCCACGTGCCACTGTGGTGTGAGTCGATCCTCGGCTTGAAAGTTCGAGGCAGTTCAGGGAAACATGGTTTCCCTGGAATGGACTGAGACATCTGGGGATCTCTGGGAATGGTGGACACGAACCTGGAGTTCCTCTCGCCTTTCCTGTGGAGAGCGCCTCCTCCTTGAGATGCGACTGGAATGCCGGGAATTCTTTCCCAGACCACGCAGGGAAATGGATCCCTCCTCTCGAGCTAGGAGGCGGAAATCGGGGCTCCTCTGGATGTGGGCGGGACTCTCGTGCTTCCTCTCGAGTGGAGACGGGTATGTCGGGGAACTTCTTGAGTTGCAGCAAGGGTGTGAAGGACCCTTTGGAAGTTTCCAGAGGTTAGGTGTGATTAGCCTCGAGACGCCTCAGCGGAAATGGCCTCATCTCGCCTTAAGGGAGAACCTACCTGGATTTACTCGAGTTGCGGCTAGGTGCTCTCGACTTATCGACGGTGACCTCAGGGACCCGCTCTGGTGGCCTCAGGAAAGGCCAGTCCCCATGCGCGTTGCTCGGGGGCCTCTCGGGATTCCTCTCCCGTCGACGCTGGTGCCTAAGACCTTGTGTGGAGTCGGTGCCGGAACCTGAGGATTCCTCTCCAGTGCTGACATGGATCTTGGGGTACTTCTGTGTGTCTCCCCAGGGGAGTCAGTCCTCGTCTCGAGTGGGGGCATGCACGTGCGCTTTCCTCCCGAGCTCTAGCAGCAGTGTCACGCTTCGCGTGGATCCAAGGGATCTGTGGCTTTCCCTCGAGGCTTTCCCACGAGACTTTCCCACGAGGCTTTCCCTCATGGCTATCCCACGTGCCACCGTGGTGTGAGTCGATCCTCGGCTTGAAAGTCGAGGCTGTGCAGGGAAAACAGGTTTCCCTGGAAATGGACTGAGACATCTGGGGGACTCTGGGAATGGTGGCACGACCCTGGAGTTCCTCTCGCCTTTGCCTGTGGAGAGCTCCTCCTCTTGAGATGCGACGGGAACGCCGGGAATTCTTTCCCGACCACGCAGGGAAAATATCCCTCCTCTCGAGCTAGGAGGCGGAAACGGGGCTCCTCTGGATGTGTGCGGGACTCTCATGCTTCCTCTCGAGTGGAGACGGGTGTGTCGGGGAACTTCTTGAGTTGAAGCAAGGGTGTGAAGGACCTTTGGAAGTTCCAGAGGTTAGGTGTGATTAGCCTCGAGACGCCTCAGCGGAAATGGGCCTCATCTCGCCTGGAGGGGAGAACCTCCTGGATATTCTCGAGTTGCTGCAGGTGCTCTCGACTTATGACGGAGACCTCAGGGTCCCGCTCTGGTGGCCTCAGGAAAGGCCATTCCCCATGCAAGTTGCTCGGGGGCCTCTCGAGATTCCTCTCCCGTCGATCCCGGGGCGTAAGACCTTCTGTGCAGTCAGTGCCGGAACCTGAAGATGACTCTCCAGTGCTGTCATGGATCTTGGGGTACTTCTGGAGTCTCCCCAGGGGAGTCAGTCCTCGTCTCGAGTGGGGGCATGCACGTAAACTTTCCTCCCGAGCTGTAGAAGCAGTGCCACGCTTACATTCGCGTGGATCAGGGATCTGTGGCTTTCCCACGAGGCTTTCCCACGAGGCTTTCCCACGAGGCTTTCCCATAGGGCTTTCCCACGAGGTTTTCCCACAGTTGTCTCCCACGTGCCACCGTGGTGTGAGTCGATCCTCGGCTTGAAAGTCCAGACAGTGCAGGGAAAACAGGTTTCCCTGGAATGGACTGAGACATCTGGGGGACTATGGGAATGGTGGCACGACCCTGGAGTTCCTCTCCCATTTCCTGTTGAGAGCGCCTCCTCTTGAGATGCGACAGGAACGCCGGGAATTCTTTCCCGACCACGCAGAGAAATGATCCCTCCTCTCGAGGTAGGAGGCAGAAACGGGGCTCCTCTGGATGTGGGCGGGACTCTCGTGCTTCCTCTCGAGTGGAGACGGGTATGTCGGGGAACTGCTTGAGTTGCAGCAAGGGTGTGAAGGACCCTTTGGAAGTTCCAGAGGTTAGGTGTGATTAGCCTCGAGACGCCTCAGCGGAAATGGGCCTCATCTCGCCTGGAGGAGAGAATCTCCTGGATTTTCTCGAGTTGCAGCATGTGCACTCGACTTATGAAGGGGTCCTCAGGGACCGGCTCTGGTGGACTCAGGAAAGGCCAGTCCCCATGATAGTTGCTTGGGGGCCTCTCGGGATTCCTCTCCCGTCGATGCCAGGGCCTAAGACCTTGTGTGGAGTCGGTGCCGGAACCTGAGGGTTCCTCTCCAGTGCTAACATGGGTCTTGGGGAATTTCTGGAGTCTCCCCAGGGGAGTCAGTCCTCGTCTCGAGTGGGGGCATGTACCTGCGCTTTCCTCCCGAGCTGTAGCAGCAGTGTCACGCTTCCCTTCGCGTGGATCAAGGGATCTGTGGCTTTCCCTCGAGGCTTTCCCACGATGCTTTCCCTCGAGGCTTTCCAACAGGGCTGTCCCTCGTGCCACCGTGGTGTGAGTTGATCCTCGGCTTGAAATTCGAGGCAGTGCCGGGAAAACAGGTTTCCCTGGAATGGACTGAGTCATCTGGGGGACTCTGTGAATGGTGACACGACCCTGGAGTTCCTCTCGCCTTTCCTGCGGAGAGCGCCTCCTCTTGAGATGCGACGGGAATGCCGGGAATTCTTTCCCGAACACGCAGGGAAAGGATCCCTCCTCTCGAGCTAGTTGGCGGAATAGGGGCTCCTCTGGATGTGGGCGGGACTCTCGTGCTTCCTCTCGTGTGGAGACGGGTATGTCGGGGAACTTCTTGAGTTGCAGCAAGGGTGTGAAGGACCCTTTGGAAGTTCCAGAGGTTAGGTATGATTAGCCCGAGATGCCTCAGCGGAAATGGGCCTCATCTCGCCTGCAGGGGAAAACCTCCTGGATTTTCTCGAGTTACGGCAGGTGCACTCGACTTACGACGGGGACCTCAGGGACGCGCTCTGGTGGCCTCAGGAAAGGCCAGTCCCCATGGGAGTTGCCCAGGGGCCTCTCGGGATTCCTCACCCGTCGATGCCGGGGCCTAAGACCTTGTGTGGAGTCGGTGCCGGAACCTGAGGTCTCCTCTCCAGTGCTGACATGAATCTTGGGGTACTTTTGGAGTCTCCCCAGGGGAGTCAGTCCTCGTCTCGAGTGGGGGCATGCACGTGCGCTTTCCTCCCGAGCTGTAGCAGCAGTGTCACGCTTCCCTTCGCGTGGATCAAGGGATCTGTGGCTTTCCCTCGAGGCTTTCCCACGAGGCTTTCCCACGAGGCTTTCCCACAGGGCTGTCCCACGTGCCACCGTGGTGTGAATGCATCTTCGGCTTGAAAGTGGAGGCAGTGCAGGGAAAACAGGTTTCCCTGGAATGGACTGAGACATCTGGGGGACTCTGGGAATGGTGGCATGACCTGGAGTTCCTCTCACCTTTCCTGTGGAGAGCGCCTGCACTTGAGATGCAACGGGAACGCCGGGAATTCTTTCCCGACCACGCAGGGAAAGGATCCCTCCTCTCGAGCTAGGAGGCGGAAACGGGGCTCCTTTGGATGTGGGCGGGACTCTCGTGCTTCCTCTCGAGTGGAGACTGGTATGTCGGGGAACTTCTTGAGTTGCAGCAAGGGTGTGAAGGACCCTTTGGAAGTTCCAGAGGTTAGGTGTGATTAGCCTTGAGACGCCTCAGCGGAAATGGGCCTCATCTCGCCTGGAGGTGAGAACCTCCTGGATTTTCTCGAGTTGCGGCACATGCTCTCGACTTACGACGGGAACCTCAGGGTCCCGCTCTGGTGGCCTCAGGAAAGGCCAGTCCCCATGATAGTTGCTTGGGGGCCTCTCGGGATTCCTCTCCCGTCGATGCCAGGGCCTAAGACCTTTTGTGGAGTCGGTGCCGGAACCTGAGGATTCCACTCCAGTGCTGACATGGATCTTGGGGGACTTCTGGAGTCTCGCCAGGGGAGACAGTCCTCCTCTCGAGTGGCGGTAGGCACGTGCGCTTTCCTCCCGAGCTGTAGCAGCAGTGTCACGCTTCCCTTCGCGTGGATCAACGGATCTTTGGCTTTCCCTCGAGGCTTTCCCACGAGGCTTTCACACGAGGCTTTCCCACAGGGCTGTCCCACGTGCCACCGTGGTGTGAGTCGATCCTCGGATTGAAAGTCGAGGCAGTGCAGGGAAAACAGGTTTCCCTGGAATGGACTGAGACATCCAGGGGACTCTGGGAACGGTGGCACGACCCTGGAGTTCCTCTTCCCTTTCCTGTGGAGAGTGCCTCCTCTTGAGATACAACGGGAACGCCGGGAATTCTTTCCGGACCACGCAGTGAAAGGATCCCTCCTCTTGAGCTAGGAGGCGGAAACGGAGCTCCTCTGGATGTGGGCGGGACTCTCGTGCTTCCTCTCGAGTGGAGACGGGTATGTCGGGGATCTTCTTGAATTGCAGCAAGGGTTTGAAGGATCCTTTGGAAGTTCCAGAGGTTCGGTGTGATTAGCCTCGAGGCGCCTCAGGCAAATGGGCCTCATCTCGCCTGGATGGGAGAACCTCCTGGATTTTCTCGAGTTGCGGAAGGTGCTCTCGACTTACGATTGGGACCTCAGAGACCCGCTCTGGTTTCCTCAGGAAAGGCCAGTCCCCATGCGAGTTGTTTGGGGGCATCTCGGAATTCCTCTCCCGTCGATGCCGGCGCCTTATACCTTGTGTGGAGTCGGTGCCGGAACCTGAGAATAACTCTCCAGTGCTTACATGGTTCTTGGGGTACTTCTGGAGTCTCCCAGGTGAGTCAGTCCTCATCTCTAGTGGGGGCATGCATGTGCACTTTCCTCCAGAGCTGTAGCAGCAGTGTCACGCTTCCCTTCTCGAGGATCCAGGGATCTGTGGCTTTATCTGGAGGCTTTCCCACGATGCTTTTTCATGAGGATTTCCCACAGGGCTGTCCCACGTGCCACCGTGGTGTGAGTCGTTCCTCGGATTGAAAGTCGAGGCAGTGCAGGGAAAACAGGTTTCCCTGGAATGGACTGAGACATCTGGGGGACTCTGGGAATGGTGGCACCACCCTGGAGTTCCTCTCGCCTTTCCTGTGGAGAGCACCTCCCCTTGAGATGTGACGGAAACGCCGGGAATTCTTTCCCGACCACGCAGGGAAAGGATCCCTCCTCTCGAGCTAGGAGGCGGAAACGAGGCTCCTCTGGATGTGGGCGGGACTCTCGTGCTTCCTCTCGAGTGGAGACGGGTATGTCGGGGATCTTCTTGAATTGCAGCAAGTGTGTGAAGGACCCTTTGGAAGTTCCAGAGGTTAGGTGTGATAAGACTCGAGACGCCTCAGCGGAAATGGGCCTCATCTCGCCTGGAGGGGAGAACCTCCTGGATTTTCTCGAGTTGCCGCAGGTGCTCTCGGCTTACGACGGGGACCTCAGGGACCCGCTCTAGTGCCCTCAGGAAAGGCCCGTCCCCATGCGAGTTGCTCGTGGGCCTCTACTGATTCCTCTCCCGTCTACTCCGGAGCCTGAGACCTTGTGTGGAGTCGGTGCCGGAACCTGAGGATTCCTCTCCAGTTCTGACATGGATCTTGGGGTACTTCTGGAGTCTCCCAGGGGAGTCAGTCCTCGTCGCAAGTGTGGCGTGCCCGTGCGCTTTCCTCCCGAGCTTTAGCAGCAGTGTCACGCTTCCCTTTGCGTGGATCCAGGGATCTGTGGCTTTCTCTGTATGCTTTCCCACGAGGCTTTCCCACTAGGCTTTTCACAGGGCTGTACCACGTGCCACCGAGGTCTGAGTCGATCCTCGGCTTGAAAGTCGAGTCATTGCGGGGAAAACAGGTTTCCCTGGAATCGACTGAGACATCTGGGGGCTCTGGGAATGGTGGCACGACCCTGAGTTCCTCTCGCCTTTCCTGTGGAGAGCGCCTCTTCTTGAGATGCGACGGGAACACCGGAAATTCTTTCCCGACCACGCAGGGAAAGGATCCCACCTCTCGAGCTATGAGGCTGAAACGGGGCTCTTCTGGTTGTGGGCGGGACTCTCATGCTTCCTTTCGAGTGGAAACGGGTATGTCGAGGAACTTCTTAAGTTGCAGCAAGGGTGTGAAGGGCCCTTTGGAAGTTCCAGAGGTTAGGTGTGATTAGCCTCGAGATGCCTCAGCGCAAATGGGTCTCATCTCGCCTGGAGGGGAGAACCTCCTGGTTTTTCTCGAGTTGCGCCAGGTGCTCTCGACTTACGACGGGGACCTCAGGGACCCGCTTTGATGGCCTCAGGAAAGGCCAGTCCCCATGCGAGTTGCTCGGGAGCCTCTCGTGATGTCTCTCCCTCTCCAGTGCTGTCTTGGATCTTGACTGGCCTTTCCTGAGGCCACGAGAGCGGGTCCCTGCGGTCCCCGTCGTAAGTCGAGAGCACCTGCCGCAACTGGAGAAAATCAAGGATGTTCTCCCCTCCAGGCAAAATGAAGCCTATTTCCGCTGACACATCTCAAGGCTAAGCACACTTAAACTCTGGAACTTCCAAAGGGTCCTTCACACCCTTGCTGCAAATCAAGAAGTTCCCCGACATACCCGTCTCCACTCAAGAGGAAGCACGATAGTTCCGCCCACATCCAGAGGAGCCCCGTTTCCTCCTCATAGCTCGAGAGGAGGGATCCTTTCCCTGCGAGGTCGGGAAAGAATTCCCGGCGTTCCCGTCGCATCTCAAGAGGAGGCGCTCTCCACAGGAAAGGCGAGAGGAACTCCAGGGACATGCCACCATTCTCCGAGTCCCCCAGATGTCTCAGTCAATTCCAGGGAAACCTGTTTCACCGCACTGACTCGACTTTCAAGCCGAGGATCGACTCACACCACTGTGGCACGTGGGACAGCCCTGTGGCAAAGCCTCGTGGGAAAGCCTCGTGGGAAAGCCTCGAGGGAAAGCAACGGATCCCTTGATCCAAGCGAAGGGAAGCGCGACACTGCTGCTACAGCTAGGGAGGAAAGCGCACGTGCATGCCCTCAACCGGGACGAGGACTGACTCCCTTGGGGAGACTCCAGCAGTACACCAAGATCCATGTCAGCACTGGAGAGGAATCCTCAGGTTACAGCACTGACTCTTCAAAGGTCTGAGGCCCCGGCATCGACGGGGAGGAATCCCGAGAGGCCCCCGAGCAACTCGCATGGGGACTGGAATTTCCTGAGGCCACCAGAGCGGGTCCCTGAGGTCCCCATCATAAGTCGAGAGCACCTGCCGCAACTCGAGAATATCCAGGAGTTTCTCCCCTCCAGGCGAGATGAGACCCATTTACATTGAGGCATCTCGGGGCTAATCACACCTAACCTCTAGAACTGCCAAAGGGTCCTTCACACCCTTGCTGCAACTCAAGAAGTTCCCCAACATACCCGTCTCCACTCGGGAGGAAGCACTAGAGTCCCTCCCACATGAGGAGGAGCCCCGTTTCCACCTAATAGCTCGAAAGAATTGATCCTTTCCCTGCGTGGTCGGGAAAGAATTTCTGGCATTCCCGTCGCATCTCAAGAGTAGGCGCTCTCCACAGAAAAGGCTAGAGGAACTCCAGGGTCGTGCCACCATTCCCAGATTACCTCAGATGTCTCAGTCCATTCCAGGGAAACTTGTTTCCCCTGCACTGCCTCGACTTACAAGCCGAGGATCGACTCACACCACGGTGGCACGTGGGACAGCCCTGTTGGAAAGCCTCGTGGAAAAGCCTCGAGGGAAAGCCTTCAGGGAAAGCCACTGATACCATGATCCAATCGCCAAGAAGCGTGACACTGCTGCTACAGCTCGGGAGGAAAGCGCACGTGCATGCCCCCACTCGAGACGAGGACTGACTCCCCTCGGGAGACTCCAGTAGTACCCCAAGATTCATGTCAGCACTGGAGAGGAATCCTCAGGTTCCGGCACCGACTCCTTCAAGGTCTCAGACCTCGGCATCAACGGGAGAGGAATCCCGAGAGGCCATCGAACAACTCGCATGGAGCCTGGCCTTTCCTCAGGACACCGGAGAGGGTCCCTGAGGTCCCCGTCGTAATTCTAGAGCACCTGCCACACTCGAGAAAATCCAGGAGGTTCTCCCCTCCAGGCGAGATGAGGCCCATTTCCGCTGAGGCGTCTCGAGGCTAATCACACCTAACCTCTGGAACTTCCAAAGGTTCCTTCACACCTTAGCTGCACTCAAGAAGTTCCCCGACACACCCGTCTCCACTCCAGAGGAAGCACGAGGGTCCCGGCCACCTCCAGAGGAGCTCCGTTTCTGCCTCCAAGCTAAAGATGAGGGATCCTACCCTGCTTCCTCGGGATAGAATTCCCGACGTTTCCAACGCTTCTCAAGAGGAGGCCCACTGCACAGGAAAGGCGAGAAGAACTCATGGGTCGTGCCACCATTCCAAGAGTCCCCCAGATATCTCAGTCCATTCCAGAGGATCCTGTTTTCCCTGCACTGCTTCGACTTTCACGCCGAGGATCGACTCACACCACGGTGGCACGTGGGAGGGCCCTGTGGGAAAGCCTCGTGGGAAAGCCTTGAGGGAAAGCCACAGATCCCTTGATCCACGCGAAGGGAAGCGTGACACTGCTGCTACAGCACGGCAGGTAAGCGCACGTGCATGCCCCCACTCGAGACGAGGACTGACTCCCCTTGGGAGACTCCAGAAGTACCCCAACATGCATGTCAGCCTTGGAGAGGAATCCTCAGATTCCGGCCCCGACTCCACACAAGGTCTTAGGCCCCGGCATCGACGGGAGAGGAATAGCGACAGGCCCTCTAGCAACTCGCATGGGGACTGGCCTTTCCTGAGGTCACCAGAGCGGGTCCCTGAGGTCCCCGTTGTAAATCGAGAGCACCTGCCGCAACTCGGTAAAATCCAGGCGGTTCTCCCCTCCAGGCGAGATGAGGCCCGTTTCCCCTGAGGTGTCTCGAGGCTAATCACACGTGACCTCTGGAACTTCCAAAGAGTCTTTCACAGTCATGCTGCAACTCAAGAAGTTCCCCGACATACCCGTCTCTTCTCGAGGAGGAAGCACGAGAGTCCCGCCCACATTCCAGAGGAGCCCCGTTTCCGCCTCCTAGCTCGAGAGGAGGGATCCTTTCCCTGCGTGGTCGGGAAAGAATTCCCGGCGTTCCCTGTCGCATCTCAAGAGGAGGCGCTCTCCACAGGAAAGGCCGAGAGGAACTCCAGGGTCGTGCCACCATTCCCAGAGTTCCGCCAGATGTCTCAGTCCATTCCAGGGAAACCTGTTTTCCCTGCACTGCCTCGACTTTCAAGCCGAGGATAGACTCACACCACGGTGGCACGTGGAACAGCCCTGTAGGAAAGCCTCGTGAAAAGCCTCGTGGGAAAGCCTCGAGGGCAAAGCCACAGATCCCTTGATCCACGCGAAGGGAAGCATGACACTGCTCCTACAGCTTGGGAGGAAAGCGCACGTGCATGCCCCCATTCAAGACAAGAACTGACTCCCCTGGGGAGACTCCAGAAGTACCCCAAGATCCATGTCAGCACTGGAGAGGAATCCTCAGGTTCAGGACCGACTCCACACAATGTCTTAGGCCCCGGCATCGACGGGAGAGGAATCCCGAGAGGCCACCGAGCAACTCGCATGGGGACTGGCCTTTCCTGAGGCCACCAGAGCGGGTCCCTGAGGTCCCCGTCGTAAGTCAAGAGCACCTGCCGCAACTCGAGAAAATCCAGGAGGTTCTCCCCTCCAGGCGAGATGAGGCCCATTTCCGCTGAGGTGTCTCGAGCCTAATCACACCTAACCTCTGGAACTTCCAAAGGGTCCTTCACACCCTTGCTGCAACTCAAGAAGTTCCCCGACATACCCATCTCCACTCGAGATGAAGCACGAGAGTCCTGCCCACAACCAGAGGAGCCCCGTTTCCGCATCCTAGCTCGAGAGGTGGGATCCTTTCCCTGCGTGGTCGGGAAAGAATTCCCGGCGTTCCCGTCGCATCTCAAGAGGAGGCGCTCTCCACAAGAAAGGCGAGAGGAACTCCAGGGTCGTGCCACCATTGCCAGGGTCCCCCAGATGTCTCACTCCATTCCAGGGCAACCTGTTTTCCCTGCACTGCCTCGACTTTCAAGCCGAGGATCGACTCGCACCACGGTGGCACGTGGGACAGCCCTGTGGGAAAGACTCGTGTAAATGCCTCGAGGGAAAGCCTTGAGGGAAAGCCACAGATCCCTTGATCCACTCGACGGGAAGCATGACACTGCTGCTACAGCTCGGGAAGAAAGGGCACGTGCATGCCCCCACTCGAAACGAGGACTGACTCCCCTGGGGAGACTCCAGAAGTACCCCAAGATCCATGTCAGCACTGGAGAGGAATCCTCAGGTTCCGGCACCGACTCCACACAATTTCTTTGGCCCCGGCATAGACGGGAGAGGAATCCTGAGAGGCCCCCGAGCAACTCGCATGGGGACTGGCCTTTCCTGAGTCCACCAGTCGGGTCCCTGACGTCCCGGTGGTAAGTCGAGAGCACCGGCCACAACTCGAGAAAATTCAGGAGGTTCTCCCCTCCAGGCTAGATGAGGCCCATTTCCGCTGAGGAGTCTCGAGGCTATCACACACCTAACCTCTGGAACTAACAAAGGGTCCTTCACACCCTTGCTGCAACTCAAGAATTTCCCCGACATACCCGTCTCCACTCGAGAGGATGCACGAGAGTCCCGCCCACATCCAGAGGAGCCGCGTTTCCGCCTCCTAGCTCGAGAGGAGGGATCCTTTCACTGCGTGTTCGGGAAAGAATTCCCATCGTTCCCGGCGCATCTGATGAGGAGGCACTCTCCACAGGAAAGGCGAGAGGAACTCCACGGTCATGACACCATTCCCGGAGTCCCCCAGATATCTCAGTCCATTCCAGGGAAACTTGTTTTCCCTGCACTGCCTCGACTTTCAAGCCGAGGATCGACTCACACCACGGTGGCACGTGTGACAGCCCTGTGGGAAAGTCTCGTGTAAATGCCTCGAGGGAAAGCCTTGAGGGAAAGCCACAGATCCCTTGATCCATTCGACGGGAAGCGTGACATTGCTGCTACAGCTCGGGAGGAAAGCGCACGTGCCTGCTCCCACTTGAGACGAGGACTGAGTACCCTGGGGAAACTCCAGAAGTACCCCAAGATCCATGTCAGCACTGGAGAGGAATCCTCAGGTTCCGGCACCGACTCCACACAAGGTCTTAGGCCCCGGCATCGACAGGAGTGGAATCCCAAGAGGCCCCCGAGCAACTCGCTTGGGGAGTGGCCTTTCCTGAGGCCACCAGAGCAGATCCCTGAGGTCCCCGTCGTAAGTCGCGAGAACCTGCCGCAACTTGAGAAAATCCCAGAGGTTCTCCCCTCCAGACAAGATGAGGCCCGTTTCCGCTGAGGCATCTCGAGGCTAATCACACATAACCTCAGGAAGATCCAAAGGGTCCTTCACACCCTTGCTGCAACTCAAGAAGTTCCCCGACATACACGTCTCCACTCGAGAGGAAGCACGAGCATCCTGCCCACAGCCAGAGGAGCCCCATTTCCGCCTCCTAGCTCGAGAGGACGGATCGTTTCCCTCAGTGTTCGGGAAAGAATTCCCGGCGTTCCCTTTGCATCTCAAGAGGAGGCGCTCTCCACAGGAAAGGCGACTAGAACTCCAAGGTCGTGCCACCACTCCCAGAGTCCCCCAGATGTCTCAGTCCATTCCAGGGAAACCTGTTTTCCCTTCACTGCCTCGACTTTCAAGCCGAGGATCGATTCACACCACGGTGGCACATGGGACAGCCCTGTTGGAAAGCCTTGTGGGAAAGCCTCATGGGAAAGCCTCGAGGGAAAGCCACAGATCCCTTGATCCACGTGAAGGGCAGCGTGTCACTGCTGCTACAGCTCGAGAGGAAACCGCACGTGCATGCCCCCACTCGAGACGAGGACTGACTCCCCTGGGGAGACTCCAAGAGTACCCCAAGATCCATATCAGCACTGGACAGGAATCCTCAGGTTTCGGCACCGACTCCACACAAGGTCTTAGGCTCCGGCATCGACGGGAGAGGAATCCCGAGAGGCCCCGAGCAACTCCATGGGGACAGGCCTTTCCTGAGGCCACCAGAGCGGGTCCCTGAGGTCCCCGTCGCAGTCGAGAGCTCCTGCCGAAACTCGAGAAAATCCTGGAGGTTCTCCCCTCCAGGCGATATGAGGCCCATTTCCGCTGAGGCGTCTCGAGGCTAATCACACCTAACTTCTGGAATTTCCAAAGGGTTTTTCACACCCTTGCTGCAACTCAAGAACTTCCCCGACATACACGTATCCACTGGAGAGGAAGCACGAGAGTCCCGCCCACATCCAGAGGAGCCCCGTTTCCGCCTCCTAGCTCGAGAGGATGGATCCTTTCCCTGCGTGGTCGGGAAAGAATTCCCGGCATTCCCATAGCTTCTCAAGAGGAGGTGAACTCCACAGGAAAGGCGAGAGGAACTCCAGGGTCCTGCCACCATTCCCAGAGTCCCCCAGATGTCTCAGTGCATTCCAGGGAAACCTGTTTTCCCTGCACTGCCTCGACTTTCAGGCCGAGGATCGACTCACACCACGGTGGCACGTGCGACAGCCCTGTGGGAAAGCCTCGTGGGAAAGCCTCGTGGGAAAGCCTCGAGGGAAAGCCACAGATCCCTTGATCCACGCGAAGGGAAGCGTGACACTGCTGCTACCGCTCGGGAGGAAACGGCACGTGCATGCCGCCACTCGAGACGAGGACTGACTCCTCTGGGGAGACTCCAGAAGTACTCCAAGATCCATGTCAGCACTGGAGAGGAATCCTCAGGTTCCGGCACCGACTCCACACAAGGTCTTAGGCCCCAGCATCGAGGGGAGAGGAATCCTGAGAGGCCCCCGACTAACTCGCATGGGGACTGGCCTTTCCTGAGGCCACCAGAGCGGTTCCCTGAGGTCCCCTTCGTAAGTCGAGAGCACCTGCCTCAACTCGGGAAAATCCAGGAGGTTCTCCCCTCCAGGCGAGATGAGGCCCATTTCAGCTGAGGCGTCTCGAGGCTAATCACACCTAACCTCTGGAACTTCCAAACGGACCTTCACACCCTTGCTGCAACTCAAGAAGTTCCCCGACATACCCGTCTCCACTCGAGAGGAAGCACGAGAGTCCCGCCCATATCCAGAGGAGCCCCGTTTCCGCCTCCTTAGCTCGAGAAGGAGGGATCCTTTCACTGTGCGGTCGCGAAAGAATTCCCGGCATTCCCGTCGCATCTCAAGAGGAGGCACTCTCCACAGGAAAGGTGAGAGGAACTCCAGGGTCATGCCAACATTCCCAGAGTCCCCCAGATGTCTCAGTCCATTCCAGGGAAACCTGTTTTCCCTGCACTGCCTCGACGTTGAAGCCGAAGATCGACTCACACCACGGTGGCACGTGGGACAACCCTGTGGGAAAGCCTCGTGGGAAATCCTCTTGGGAAAGCCTCAAGCGAAAGCCACAGATCCCTTGATCCACGCCTATGGAAGCGTGACAAGGCTGTTACAGATAGGGAGGAAAGCGCACGTGCATGCCCCCACTCGAGACGAGGACTGACTCCCCTGGGGAGACTCCAGAAGTACCCCAAGTTCTATGTCGGCACTGGAGGGGAATCCTCAGGTTCCGGCACCGACTCCACACAAGGTCTTAGGCCCCAGCATCGAGGGGAGAGGAATCCCGAGAGGCCCCCGAGCAACTCGCATGGGGACTGGCCTTTCCTGAGGCCACCAGAGCGGGTCCCTGAGGTACCCGTTGTAAGTCGAGAGCACCTGCCGCAACTCGAGAAATCCAGGAGGTTCTCCCCTCCAGGCGAGATGAGGCCCATTTCCGCTCAGGCGTCTCGAGGCTAATCACATCTAACCTCTGGAACTTCCAAAGGGTCCTTCACACCCTTGCTGCAACTCAAGAAGTTCCCCGACATACCCGTCTCCAGTCCAGAGGAAGCACCAGAGTCCGGACCACATCCAGTGGAGCCTCGTTTCCGCCTCCTACCTCGAGAGGAGGGATCCTTTCCCTGCGTTGTCGGGAAAGGATTCCCGGCGTTCACGTCGCACCTCAAGAGTAGGCGCTCTCCACAGGAAAGGCGAGAGGAACTCCAGGGTCGTGCCACCATTCCCAGAGTCCCCCAGATGTCTCAGTCCATTCCAGGGAAACCTGTTTTTCCCTGCACTGCCTCGACTTTCAAGCCGAGGATCGTCTCACACCACGGAGGCAAGTGGGACAGCCATGTGGGAAAGCCTCGTGGGAAAGCCTCGTGTGAAAGCCTCGAGGGAAAGGCACAGGTCCCTTGATCCACGCGAAGGGAAGCGTGACACTGCTGGTACATCTCGGGAGGAAATCACACGTGCATGCCCCCACTCGAGACGTGGACTGACTCCCCTGGGGAGACTCCAGAAGTACCCCAAGATCCATGTCAGCACTGGAGAGGAATGCTCAGGTTCCGACATCTACTCCACACAAGATCTTAGGCCCCGGCATCGACGGGAGAGGAATCCTGAGAGGCCCCCGAGCAACTCGCATGGGTACTGGCCTTTCCTGAGGCCACCAGAGTGGGTCCCTGAGGTCCCCGTCGTAAGTCGAGAGCACCTGCCGCAACTCGAGAAGATCCAGGAGGTTCTCCCCTCCGGGCGAGGTGAGGCCCAATTCCGCTGAGGCGTCTCGAGGCTAATCACACCTAACCTCTGGAACTTCCAAAGGGTCCTTCACACCCTTGCCGCAACTCAAGAAGTTCCCCGACATACCCGTCTCCACTCGAGAGGAAGCACGAGATTTCCTACCACATCCAGAGGAGCCCCGTTTCTGCCTCCTGCCTCGAGAGGAGGGATCCTTTCCCTGCGTGGTCGGGAAAGAATTCCCGGCGTTCCCGTCCCATCTCAAGAGGAGGCGCTAACCACAGGAAAGGCAAGAGGAACTCCAGGGTCGTGCCACCATTCCCAGAGTCCCCAAGATGTCTCAGTCCATTCCAGGGAAACCTGTTTTCCCTGCACTGCCTCGACGTTCAAGCCGAGGATCGACTCACACCACGGTGGCACGTGGGACAGCCATGTGGGAAAGCCTCGTGGGAAATCCTCGTGGCAAAGCCTCAAGCGAAAGCCACAGATCCCTTGATCCACGCCTATGGAAGCGTGACAAGGCTGTTACAGCTAGGGAGGAAAGCGCACGTGCATGCCCCCACTCGAGACGAGGACTGACTCCCCTGGGGAGACTCCAGACGTACCCCCAGATCCATGTCAGCACTGGAGAGGAATACTCAGGTTTCGGCACCAACTCCACACAAGATCTTAGGCCCCAGCATCGACGGGAGAGGAATCCCGAGAGGACCCCGAGCAACTCGCAAGGGGACTGGCCTTTCCTGAGGCCACCAGAGCGGGTCCCTGAAGTCCCAGTCGTAAGTAGAGAGCACCTGCCGCAATTCGAGGAAATCCAGGAGGTTCTCCCCTCCAGGCGTGATGAGGCCCATTTCCACTGAGGCGTCTCGAGGCTGATCACACCTAATATCTGGAACTCCCAAAGGGTCCTTCACACCCTTTCTGCAACTCAAGAAGTTCCCTGACATACCCGTCTCCACTCGAGAGGAAGCACGAGAGTTCCTCCAACATCCAGAGGAGCCCCGTTTCCGCCTCTTAGCTCGAGAGGAGGGATCTTTTCCCTGTGTGGTCGGGAAAGAATTCCAGGCGTTCCCGTCGCATCCAAGAGGAGGCGCTCTCCACAGGAAAGGCGAGAGGAACTCCAGGGTCGTGCCACCATTACCAGAGTCCCCCAGATGACTCAGTCCATTCCAAGGAAACCTGTTTTCCTTGCACTGCCTCCACTTTCAAGCCGAGGATCGACTCACACCACGTTGGCACGTGGGACAGCCCCTGTGGGAAAGCCTCGTGGAAAGCTGGGGAAAGCCTCGAAGCCAGATCACTTGATCCATGCGAAGGGGAAGCATGACACTGCTGCTACAGCTCGGGAGGAAAGTGCACGTGCATGGCCCCACTCGAGACGAGGACTGACACCCACTGGGGAGACTCCAGAAGTACCCCAAGATCCATGTCAGCACTGGAGAGTAATCACTCAGGTTCCAGCACCGACTCCACACAAGAGTCTTAGGCCCGGCATCGACGGGGAGAGGAATCCCGAGAGGCCCCCGAAGCAACTCGCATGGGGACTCGCCTTTCCTGAGGCCACCAGAGCGGGTCCCTGAGGTCCCCGTCGTAAGTGAGAGCACCTGCCGCAACTCGAGAATATCCAGGAGGTTCTCCCCTCCAAGGCGACATGAGGCCCATTTCCGCTGATGCGGTCTCGAGGTCTAATCACATCTAACCATCTGGAACTTCCAAAGGGTCCTTCACACCCTTGCTGCAACTCAAGAAGTTCCCCGACATACCCGTCTCCACTCGAGAGGAAGCACCGAGAGTCCCGCCAACATCCAGAGGAGCCCCGTTTCCGCCTCCTAGCTCGAGAGGAGGGATCCTTTCACATGCGTGGTCGGGAAAGAATTCCCGGCGTTCCATGTCGCATCTCAAGAGGAGGCGCTCTCCAACAGGAAAGGCGAGAGGAAGTCCAGGGTCGTGCCACCATTCCCAGAGTCCCCCTAGGATGTCTCAGTCCATTCCAGGGAAACCTGTTTTCCCTGCACTGCCTCGACTTTCAACCGAGGATCGACTCACACCACGGTGGGCAGCGTGGGAACAGCCTCGTGGGAAAGTCTCGTGGGAAAGCCTCGAGGGAAAACCACATCCCTTGATCCACGCGAAGGGAAGCGCTGACACTGCTGCTACAGCTCGGGAGGAAAGCGCACGTGCATGCCCCCACTCGAGACGAGGACTGACTGCCCTGGGGAGACTCCAGAAGTACCCCAAGATCCATGTCGCACTGGAGAGGAATCCTCAGGTTCCAGCACCTAGTCCACACGAGGTCTTAGCCCTAGCATCGACGGGAGAGGAATCCCGAGAGGCCCGTCCGAGCAACACGCATGGGGACTGGTCCTTTCCTGAGGCCACAAGAGCGGGTCCCTGAGGTCCCCGCCGTAAGTCGAGAGCATCTGCCACAACTCGAGAAAATCCAGGAGGTTCTCCCCTCCAGGCGAGATGAAGGCCCATTTCCCTGAGGCGTCTCGAGGCTAATCAAACCTAACCTCTGGAACTTCCAAAGGGTCCTTCACACCCTTGCTGCAACTCAAGAAGTTCCCCCGACATCCCCGTCTCCACTCGAGAGGAAGCACGAGAGTCCGGACCACACCCAAGAGGAGCCCCATTTCCCCTCCTAGCTCGAGAGGAGGGATCCTTTCCCGGCGTGGTCGGGAGAGAATCCCCGACGTTCCCGTCACATCTCAAGAGGAGGCGCTCTCCACAGGAAAGGCGAGAGAACTCCACGGTCGTGCCACCTTCCCCAGAGTTCCCGCAGGTGTCTCAGTCTATTCCAGGGAAACCTGTTTTCCCTGGCACTGCCTCGACTTTCAAGCCGAGGATCGACTCAAACCATGTTGATGATATGGGTCACGTGGTCAACGGCGGCTGTGGGAAAGCTGCGTGGAAAGCCTCATGGGAAAGCGCTCTAGGAAAGCCACCGATCCCTGATCCAAAGTGCAGGAAGCGTTGACGCTGCTGCTACAGCAGCTCAGGGAGGAAGTCGC
>NW_017192111.1:0-10449 GCF_001704415.2 Capra hircus
CCCTTCCCTTTGTGATCATTGCAAAGACATTCCTAGCTGATAGCGGGAGTGCCCCTGAAGAGCAAGCAGTGGGAGTGTGTTTTGACACGACTGTGTGCCTTCCTGGCCTCAGCTCCACAAGGGGGCCTTTCCTCTCGAAGTAGGCCCCATGTCCCCTTGGGAGGGTGTCATGCCTCTTTTCTCCTCACTGCCAAAGGGTGGAGCCAAGCTCGCTCTGTCAGAGGTACAAAAACAGCAATTGAATGGATTTTCAAGCTCTTGCTAGGCTGCACCCTTTCAGGGCCCACTTTACTGAAACAGGTGCTCTGTGGCCCCTGGTTGGGTATGCAGGTTCACAAACAGGGTGAGATCCTGTCCAAGCCAAGAATTTTCCTGAAAGACCTAGGCTCACTAGAGCTCTCCTCCAGAGCAAAGGGGATAGAGGAGATGTATGGAGGAGTCTTTGCCTTTCCCTGTGAGTGTGGGCTACTCCCTACGGCCCCAAGCTCAGGGATAACTGCCTCTAAGAAAGGAATGGCAAGAAGCGCTATTCTTTGGAGGTTGGGACAGGGAGTTCGCAGCATGTGGGGAAAGAAAGACTTCTTCGGGAAGAAGAGGCAACCACCGGGGTGTTTTGCAAGCCTCTATTTGGAAGGAACAGGTTTGCTTATACAACTCAAGACCTCCAGATCTGCTCAGAGGACTGAAGTTCCAGAGACAGGGGCCATGTATCTCCCCTTCCCTTTGAGATCCTTGCAAAGACATTCCTAGCAGATCGTGGAGTGCCCATGAAGAAGCAAGCAGCGGAGTGTGCTTGACATCACTGGCTGCCTACCTGGGCTCAGCTCCTCAAGGGGCCTTTCTCTCCTGGTAGGCCCTATGTCCCCTTTGGGAGAGGGGGTGGTCCTCTTCCCTCCACACTGCCAAAGGGTGGAGGTGGAGCAAACTCGTTCTCTCGAGGTAAAAAAAAAAAGACAAATTGGATGGATTTTTAAGCTCTTTGCTATGCTGCACCCTCCAGGACCCACTCGAGCAAAACAGGTGCCCTGTGGCCCCTAGGTCGGGTATGCAGGTTCACACACGGGTGGGGATCCCGTCAAAGCCAAAATTTTCCTGACAGTCCTAGGCTCACTAGAGCTCTCCTCCAGAGGAAAGGGGACAGAAAAAACGTGTGTGTGGAGGTGGCTCTGCCTTTCCAGGTCCAATCTCAGGGATAACTGCCCTAAGAAAGGAACTGCTGCTGCTGCTGCTGCTGCTAAGTTGCTTCAGTCGTGTTCGACTCTGTGCGACGCCATAGACGTAGCCCACTAGGCTCCCCCGTCCCTGGGATTCTCCAGGCAAGAACAGTAAGTGGGTTGCCATTGCCTTCTCCAATGCATGAAAGTGAACATGAAAGTGCAGTCGCTCAGTCGTTCCGACCCTCAGCGACCCACGGACTGCAGCCTACCAGGCTTCTCCGTCCATAGGATTTTCTGAAAGGAACTGCAAGAAGCGCTTTTCCAGGAGGCTGGGAAAGGGAGTTCGCAGGATGTGGGGAAAGAGAGCCTCCTTCGGGGAAGAATAGGCGGCCACTTGTTTTGTGTTGCAAACCTCTATTTGGAAGGAACAGGTTAGCTTATACAAAGGGAGACCTCCAGATCTGCTCAGAGGACCAAAGTTGCAGAGGCAGGTCGGTGTATTTTCCCTTCACTTTGCGATCCTTGCAAAGACATTCCTTGCTGATAGATGATTCAGCAAGGGCCTTTGAGACTGTTGTTTTCTTTCCTGGTTCAAAGATTCCTTCAGTTCCTAATATAGATATCCTAGAAATTATCTGACATCCGTGAAAATCTGATATGTCCTGGTCAAATGCTGTCAGTTATAATTCCAGTTATCATATTAAAGCATTTCAAGTCGCAGCAGTGACCAGATTACATTGTCAATTCTATTTAATCAGGTTTTAACCATGTCCTCTATGGTTTCACACTGATGCCTTTGCAGAAATACTGCTACTTCAAGATATATGGAATATACTTTTTTTAAGCTTACCGATAATTTGTTTGTTTGTTTGTTTGTCTTCTGGTAAGCTGGTACCAGATGGAATTTAGTCTCCTCTCTAGGTTAAGAGAACAAAGTTTTCTTAGAATGCAATTTTTGATAACAGACTATGGATTTCTTTACCTTTCATTGATTTATAATTGTTTTCATCATCTGTTTTTTTACTTCGGTAAAGTAAATAAGCCTTATTTAAGATTTTGGTACATGTAGGATGGACTAAGCTTTCCCCACTCTTGCAAGTTCCCTTAACCCTTCAGATTCTTCTCGTGGGACCAAGATCTCACTTTCCTCCAGAGGGACAATCCAAGCTTTTTATTAGTTGATCTGCCCCTGACATCAGAGTCCATTTGAGCACGAGTTGGCATATAATTTAGGCATGAAACTATGACTACATAAAGAAAAGGTGACTTTATGATTCAGGGATGGCCATGATATGCCTTGCACTTCAGAGAAAATGGGTTAAAATGATTTTTTTTCTTCAAAACTGCACAGCCAGTTCTTTCAGCATATGCAATTGAAAACATCTAGTCATTAGGTCAGTTTTCATTCCAATCCCAAAGAAAGGCAATGACAAAGAATATTCAAGCTGCTGCACAATTGCACTCATCTCACACACTAGTAAAGTAATGCTCAAAATTCTCCAAGTTCACATGAACTGTGAACTTCGAAATGTTCAAGAGGGATTTTAAAACATGCAGAGAAACCAGAGATCAAACTGCCAACATCCACTGGATCATTGAAAAAGCAAGAGAGTTCCAGAAAAAAAACAACTATTTCTGCTTTATTGACTATGCCAAAGCCTTTGACTGTGTGGATCACAATAAACTGGGAAAAATTCTGAAAGAGATGGGAATACCAGACCACCTGACCTGTCTCTTGAGAAACCTGTATGCAGGTCAGAAGAAACAGTTCGAACTGGACATGGAACAAACAGACTGGTTCTAAATAGGAAAAGGAATATGTCAAGGCAGTGTATTGTCACCCTGCTTATTTAACTTATATGCAGAGTACATCATGAAAAATGCTGGGATGGAAGATACATAAGCTGGAATCAAGATTGCCGGTAGAAATATCAATAAACGTAGATATGCAGATGACACCACCATTATGGCAGAACGTGAAGAGGAACGGGTATGTCGGGGAACTTCTTGAGTTGCAAGGGTGTGAAGGACCCATTGGAAGTTCCAGAGGTTAGGTGTGTTAGTCTCAAGATGCTCAGCGGAAATGGGCCTCATGTCTCCTGGAATGGAGAGGCTCCTGGATATTTCCGAGTTTCAGCAGGTGCTCTCGAGTTACGACGGGGATTCAGGGACCCGCTCTTTCGGCCACAGGAAAAGGCCAGTATCATGCGTGTTGCTAGGGGCCTCTCGTGATTCCTCTCCCGTCGATGCCGGGGCCTAAGACCTTGTGTGGAGGCGGGGCCGGAAGCTGAGGATTCCTCTCCAGTGCGACATGGATTTTGGGGTACTTCTGGAGTCTCCCACAAAGGAGTCAGGCCTCGTCTCGAGTGGGGGCATGAGCATGCCCTTTCCTCCCATGTTGCAGCAGCAGTGTCACGCTTCCCCTTGCGTGGACCAAGGGATCTGTGGCTTTCCCTCGAGTCTTTCCCACGAGGCTTTCCCACAGGCTGTCCCACGTGTCACGGTGGTGTGAGTCGATGCGTGAAAGCCGAGCAGTGCAGGGAAAACAGGTTCCTGTGGAACGGACTGAGATATCTGGGGGGAGTCTTGGAATGGTGGCACGACCCTGCAGTTCCTCTCCCCTTTCCTTTGCAGAGCGCCTCCTCTTGAGATGCGATGGAATGCCGGGAATTCTTTCCCACCAAGCAGGAAAGGATTCGTCCTCTCGAGCTACGAGCGGAAACCTCTGGATGTGGCCGGACTCGTTCTTCCTCTTGAGTGGAGACGGTATGTCGGGGAACTTCTTGAGTTGCAGCAAGGGTGTGAAGGACCCTTTGGAAGTTCCAGAGTAAGGTGTGATTAGCCTCGAGATACCTCAGCGGAAATGGGCCTCATGTCGCCTGGAGGGGAGAACCTCCTGGATTTTCTCGAGTTGCGGCAGGTGCTCTCGACTTACGACGGGGACCTCAGGGACCCACTCTGGTGGCCTCAGGAAAGGCCAGTCCCCATGCGAGTTGCTCGGGGCCTCTCGGGATTCCTCTCCCGTCGATGCCGGGCCTAAGACCTTGTGTGGAGTCAGTGCCGGAACCTGAGGATTCCTCTCCAGTGCCGACATGGATCTTCGGGGACTTCTGGAGTCTCCCCAGAGGAGTAAGTCCTCGTCTCGAGTGGGGGCATGCACGTGCGCTTTCCTCCCGAGCTGTAGCAGCAGTGTCACGCTTCCCTTTTCGTGGATCAAGGGATCTGTGGCTTTCCCTCTAGACTTTCCCATGAGGCTTTCCCACGAGGCTTTCCCACAGGGGCTTTTCCCACGTGCCACGGTGGTGTGAGTCGATCCTCGGCTTTAAAGTCGAGCAGTGAAGGGAAAACAGTTTTCCTGGAATGGACTGAGACATCTGGGGGACTCAGGGAATGGTGGCACGACCCTGGAGTTCCTCTCGCCTTTCCTGTGGAGAGCGCCTCCTACTTGAGATGCGACGGGAACGCCGGGAATTCTTTCCTGACCACGCAGGGAATGTATCCCTCCTCTCGAGCTAGCAGGCGGAAACGGGGCCACTCTGGATATGGGCGGGACTCTCGGATTCCTCTTGAGTGGAGACGTGGTATGTCGGGGAACTTCTTGAGTTGCAGCAAGGGTGTGAAGGAGCCTTTGGAATTTCCAGAGTTAAAGTGTGATTACCCCCTAGTTGCCTCAACGGAAATGGGCCTCATCTCGCCTGGAGGGGAGAACCTCCTGGATTTTCTCGAGATGCGGCAGGTGCTCTCGACTTACGACCGGGACCTCAGGGATCCGCTCTGGTGGCCTGCAGGAAAGGCCAGTCCCCCATGCGAGTTGCTCGGGGCCTCTCGGGATTCCTCTCCCGTCGATGCTGGGGCCTAAGACCTTGTGTGGAGTTCAGTGCCGGAACCTGAGGATTCCTTTCCAGTGCAAACATGGATCTTAGGGTACTTCTGGAGTCTCCCCAGGGCAGTCAGTCCTCGTCTCGAGAGGGGGCATGCACGTGCGCTTTCCTCCCGAGTTGCAGCAGCAGTGCCGTTCTTTCCCTTTCGCGTGGATCAAGGGATCTGTGTCTGTCCCTCGAGGCTTTCCCACGAGGCTTTCCCACAGGGCTGTCCCAGGTGCCACCGAGATGTGAGTCGATCTTCGGCCTTGAAAGTCGCGGCAGTGCAATGAAAACAGTTTTCCCTGGAATGGACTGAGACAGCCAGGGGACTCTGGGAATGGTGGCACGACCCTGGAGTTCCTCTCGCCTTTCCTGTGGAGAGCACCTCCTCTTGAGATGCAACGGGAACTCAGGGAATTCTTTCCCGACCACGCTGGGAAAGGATCCCTCCCCTCGAGCTAGGAGGCGGAAACGGGGCTCCTCTGGATGTGGGCGGGACTCTCGTGCTTCCTCTTGAGTGGAGACGGGTATGTCGGGGAACTTCTTGAGTTGCAGCTAAGGGTGTGAAGGACCCTTTGGAAGTTCCAGATGTTAGATGTGATTAGCCTCGAGACGCCACAGCGGAAATGGGCCTCATCTCGAATGGAGGGGAGAACCTCCTGGATTTTCTCGAGGTGCGGCAGGTACTCTCGACTTACGATGGGGACCTCAGGGACCCGCTCTGGTGGCCTCAGGAAAGGCCAGTCCCCATGCGAATTGCTCTGGGGCCTCTCGGAATTCCTCTCCCGTAGATTCCGGGGTCTAAGACCTTGTGTGGAGTCGGTGCCGGAACCTGAGCATTCCTCTCCAGTGCTGACATGGATCTTGGGGTACTTCTGGAGTCTCCCCCAGGGGAGTCAGTCCTCATCTCGAGTGGGGCTATGCACTTGCGCTTTCCTCTCGAGCTGTAGCAGCAGTGTCACGCTTCCCTTCACGTGGATCAAGGGATCTGTGTCTTTCCCTCGAGGCTTTCCCACGAGGCTTTCCCACAGGGATGTCCCACGTGCCACCGTTGTTTGAGTCGATCCTCGGCTTGAAAGTCGAGGCAGTGCAGGGAAAACAGGTTTCACCTGGAATGGACTGAGACATCTGGGGGACTTTGGGAATATGACACAACCCTGGAGTTCCTCTCGCCTTTCCTGTGGAGAGCGCCTCCATTTGAGATGCGACGGGAACGCCGGGAATTCTTTCCCGACCACGCAGGTATAGGATCCCTCCTCTCGAGCTAGGAGGAGGAAACGGGCCTCCTCTGGATGTGCGGGGAACTCTCGTGCTTCCTCTCGAGTGGAAACGGGTATGTCGGGGAACTTCTTGAGTTGCAGCAAGGGTGTGAAGGACCCTTTGGAAGTTCCAGAGGTAAAGTGTGATTAGCCTCGAGATACCTCAGCGGAAATGGGCCTCATGTCGCCTGGAGGGGAGAACCTCCTGGATTTTCTCGAGTTGCGGCAGGTGCTCTCGACTTACGACGGGGACCTCAGGGACCCACTCTGGTGGCCTCAGGAAAGGCCAGTCCCCATGCGAGTTGCTCTGGGGCCTCTCGGGATTCCTCTCCCATCGATGCCGGGCCTAAGACCTTGTGTGGAGTCAGTGCCAGAACCTGAGGATTCCTCTCCAGTGCCGACATGGATCTTCGGGGACTTCTGGTTGTCTCCCCAGAGGCGTAAGTCCTCGTCTCGAGTGGGGGCATGCACGTGCGCTTTCCTCCCGAGCTGTAGCAGCAGTGTCACGCTTCCCTTTTCGTGGATCAAGGGATCTGTGGCTTTCCCTCTAGACTTTCCCATGAGGCTTTCCCACAGGGCTTTCCCACGTGCCACGTGGTGTGAGTCGATCCTCGGCTTGAAAGTCGAGGCAGTGCAGGGAAACAGGTTTCCCTGGAATGGACTGAGACATCTGGGGGACTCTCAGAATGGTGGCACGAACTGGAGTTCCTCTCGCCTTTCCTCTGGAGAGCGCCTCCTCTTGAGATGACGGGAACGCCGGAATTCTTTCCCCACCACGCTGGGAAAAGGATCTCTCGAGCTAGGAGGCGGAAACGGGCTCCTCTTGATGTGGGCGGCACTTCTGCTTCCTCTCGAGTGGAGACGGTATGTCGGGGAACTTCTTGAGTTGCAGCAAGGGTGTGAAGGACCCTTTGGAAGTTCCAGAGTTAAGTGTGATTACCCCCCTAGTTGCCTCAACGGAAATGGGCCTCATCTCGCCTGGAGGGGGAGAACCTCCTGGATTTTCTCGAGATGCGGCAGGTGCTCTCGACTTACGACCGGGACCTCAGGGATCCGCTCTGGTGGCCTCATGAAAGGCCAGTCCCCATGCGAGTTGCTCGGGCCTCTCGGGATTCCTCTCCCGTCGATGCTGGGGGCCTAAGACCTTGTGTGGAGTCAGTGCTGGAACCTGAGGATTCCTTTCCAGTGCCAAACATGGATCTTAGGGTACTTCTGGAGTCTCTCCAGGGCAGTCAGTCCTAGTCTCGAGAGGGGGCATGCACGTGCTTTCCTCCCGAGCTGCAGCAGCAATGCCGCTCTTCCCTTCGCGTGGATCAAAGGGATCTGTGTCTGTCCCTCGAGGCTTTCCCACGAGGCTTTCCCACAGGGCTGTCCCTGGTGCCACCGAGATGGTGAGTCGATCTTCGGCTTGAAAGTCGCGGCAGTGCAGGGAAAACAGATTTCCCTGGAATGGACTGAGACATCCAGGGGACTCTGGGAATGGTGGCACGACCCTGGAGTACCTCTCGCCTTTCCTGTGGAGAGCACCTCCTCTTGAGATGCAACGGGAACGCCGGGAATTCTTTCCCAACCACGCTGGGAAAGGATCCCTCCCTCGAGCTAGGAGGCGGAAACGGGGCTCCTCTGGATGTGGGCGGGACTCTCGTGCTTCCTCTCGAGTGGAGACGGGTATGTCGGGGAACTTCTTGAGTTGCAGCAAGGGTGTGAAGGACCCTTTGGAAGTTCCAGAGTTTAAGTGTGATTACCCCCTTGTTGCCTCAGCGGAAATGGGCCTCATCTCGCCTGGTTTGGAGAACCTCCTGGATTTTCTCGAGTTGAGGCAGGTGCTCTCGACTTACGATGGGGACCTCAGGGACCCGCTCTGGTGGCCTCAGGAAAGGCAGTCCCCATGCGAATTGCTCTGGGGGTCTCTCGGGATTCCTCTCCCGTAGATTCCGGGGTCTAAGACCTTGTGTGAGTCGGTGCCGGAACCTGAGCATTCCTCTCCAGTGCTGACATGGATCTTGGGGTACTTCTGGAGTCTCCCCAGGGGAGTCAGTCCTCATCTCGAGTGGGGCTATGCACGTGCGCTTTCCTCTCGAGCTGTAGCAGCAGTGTCACGCTTCCCTTCGCATGGATCAAGGGATCTGTGTCTTTCCCTCGAGGCTTTCCACGAGGCTTTCCACGAGGCTTGCCCACAGGGATGTCCCACGTGCCAACGTTGTGTGAGTCGATCCTCGGCTTGAAAGTCGAGGCAGTGCAGCGAAAAACAGGTTTCCCAGGAATGGACTGAGACATCTGGGGGACTTTGGGAATATGGCACGACACTGGAGTTCCTCTCGCCTTTCCTGTGGGAGAGCGCCTCCTCTTGAGATGTGACGGAATGCCGGGAATTCTTTCCCGACCACGCAGGTAAAGGATCCCTCCTCTCGAGCTAGCAGGCGGAAACGGGGCTCCTCTGGATGTGGGGTGGCACTCTCGTGCTTCTCTCGAGTGGAGACGGGTATGTCGGGGAACTTCTTGAGTTGCAGCAAGGGTGTGAAGGACCCTTTGGAAGTTCCAGATGTTAGATGTGATTAGCCTGGAGATGCCTCAGCGGAAATGGTCCTCATCTCGCCTGGAGGGGAGAACCTCCTGGATTTTCTCGAGTTGCGGCAGGTGCTCTCCACTTACGACGGGGACCTCAAGGACCCGCTCTGGTGGCCTCAGGAAAGGCCAGTCCCCCATGCGAGTTGCTCGGGGGCCTCTCGGGTTTCCTCTCCCGTCGATGCCAGCGCCTAAGATCTTGTGTGGAGATGCTGCCAGAACCTGAGTATTCCTCTCCAGTGCAGAAATGGATCTTGGTGTTTCTGGAGTCTCCCCAGGGGAGTCACTCTTCGTCTCAGTGCGGGCATGCACGTGCGCTTTCCTCCCGAGCTGAAGCAGCATTGTCACGCTTCCCTTCGCTTGGATCAATGGATCTGTGGTTTTCACTCGGCTTTCCCACAGCTTTCCTACGAGGATTTCCCGGGCTGTCCCACGTGCCACCGTGTTGTGAGTCGATCCTCGGCTTGAAAGTCGAGGCAGTGCAGGGAAAACAGGTTTCCCTGGAATGGACTGAGACATCTGGGGGACTCTCAGAATGGTGGCACGACCCTGGAGTTCCTCTCGCCTTTCCTGTGGAGAGCCCCTCCTCTTGAGATGCGACGGGAAACGCCGGGAATTCTTTCGACCACGCAGGGAAAGGATCCCTCCTCTCGAGCTAGGAGGCGGAAATGGGGCTCCTCTTTATGTGGGCGGACTCTCGTGCTTCCTCTCGAGTGGAGACGGGTATGTCGGGGAACTTTTGAGTTGCAGCAAGGGTGTGAAGGACCCTTTGGAAGTTCCAGAGGTTAGGTGTGATTAGCCTCCAGACGCCTCAGCGGAAATGGGCCTCATCTCGCCTGGAGGGGAGAACCTCCTGGATTTTCTCGAGGTGCGGCAGGTGCTCTCGACTTACGGGGACCTCAGGGACCCCCTCTGGTGGCCACAGGAAAGGCCAGTCCCCATGCGAGTTTCTCGGGGGCCTCTCGGGATTCTCTCTCCCGTCGATGCTGGGGCTTAAGACCTTGTGTGGAGTCGGTGCCGGAACCTGAGGATTCCTCTCCAGTGCTGACATGGATTTTGGGTTACTTCTGGAGTTCTCCCGCGGGGGAGTCCGTCCTCGTCTCGAGTGGGGGCATGCACGTGCGCTTTCCTCCGATCTGTAGCAGCAGTGTCACGCTTCCCTTCGCGTGGATCAAGGGATTTGTGGCTTTCCCTCGAGGCTTTCCCACGAGGCTTTCCACAGGGCTGTCCACGTTCCACCATGGTGTGAGTCGAACCTCGGCTTTAAAAGTCGAGGCAGTGCAGGGAAAACAGGTTTCCCTGGGATTGGATTGAGACATCTGGGGTCTCTGGGAATGTTGGCACGACCCTGGAGTTCCTCTCGCCTTTCCTGTGGAAAGCGCCTCCTCTTGAGATGCGACGAGAACGCCGGGAATTCTTTCCCCACCACGAAGGGAAAGGATACCACCTCTCGAGCTAGGAAGCGGAAACGGGGCTCCTCTGGATGTGGGCGGACTCTCGTGCTTCCTCTCGACTGGAGATGGGCATGTCGGGGAACTTGTTGAGTTGCAGCAAGGGTGTGAAGGACCCTTTGGAAGTTCCAGAGTTAGGTGTGATTAGTGTGAT
>NW_017192112.1:0-10448 GCF_001704415.2 Capra hircus
CTCAGGGAAAGGCCAGTCCCATGCGAGTTGCTCGGGTGCCTCTGGGGATTCCTCTCCCGTCGATGCCGGGGCCTAAGACCTTGTGTGGAGTCGTGCCGGAACTGAGGATTCCTCTCCAGTGCAGACATGGAACTTGGGTACTTCTGGAGTCTCCCCAGGGAGTCAGTCCTCGTCTCGAGTGGGGCATGCACGTGCGCTTTCCTCCGAGCTGTAGCAGCAGTGTCACGCTGCCCTTCGCATGGATCAAGGGATCAGGGCTTTACCTCGAGGCTTTCCCACGAGGCTTTCCCTCGAGGCTTTCCACAGGGCTGTCCCACGTGCCACCGTGGTGTGAGTCGATCCTCGGCTTGAAAGTCGAGGCAGTGCAGGGAAAACAGGTTTCCCTGGAATGGACGGAGACATCTGGGGGACTCTGGGAATGGTGGCACGACCCTGGAGTTCCTCTCGCCTTCCTGTGGAGAGCGCCTCCTCTTGAGATGCGACGGGAATGCCGGAAAATCTTTCCGACCTCGCAGGGAAAGGATCCCTCCTCTTGAGCTAGGAGGCGGAAACGGGGCTCCTTCTGGATGTGGGTGGAACTCTCGTGCTTCCTCTCGAGTGGAGACGGGTATGTCGGGGAACTTCTTGAGTTGCAGCAAGGGTGTGAAGGACCCTTTGGAAGTCCAGAGGTTAGGTGTGATTAGCCTCGAGACGCCTCAGCGGAAATGGGACTCATCTCGCCTGGAGGGAGACCTCCCTGGATTTTCTCGAGTTGCGGCAGGTGCTCTCGACTTACGACAGGGACCTCAGGGACCCGCTCTGGTGGCCTCAGAAAGGCCAGTCCCATGCGAGTTGCTCGGGGGCCTCTCGGGATTCCTCTCCGTCGATGCTGGGGCCTAAGATCTTGTGTGGAGTCGGTGCCGGAACCTGAGGATTCCTCTCCAGTGCTGACATGGATCTTGGGGTACTTCTGGAGTCTCCCCAGGTGGAATCAGTCCTCGTCTCGAGTGGGGGCATGCACGTGCGCTTTCCTCCCGAGCTGTAGCAGCAGTGTCACGCTGCCCTTCGCATGGATCAAGGGATCAGGGGCTTTACCTCGAGGCTTTCCCACGAGGCTTTCCCTCGAGGCTTTTCCACAGGGCTGTCCACGTGCCACCGTGGTGTGAGTCGATCCTCGGCTTGAAAGTCGAGGCAGTGCAGGGAAAACAGGTTTCCCTGGAATGGACGGAGACATCTGGGGGACTCTGGGAATGGTGGCACGACCCTGGAGTTCCTCTCGCCTTCCTGTGGAGAGCGCTCCTCTTTGATGCGACGGAAACGCCGGGAATTCTTTCCCGACCACGCAGGGAAAGGATCCTCTCTCGAGCTAGGAGGGAAACGGGGCTCCTCTGGATGTGGGTGGGACTCTCGTGCTTCCTCTCGAGTGGAGACGGGGTATGTCGGGGAACTTCTTGAGTTGCAGCAAGGGTGTGAAGGACCCTTTGGAAATTCCAGAGGTTAGGTGATTAGCCTCGAGACGCCTCAGCGGAAATGGGGACTCATCTCGCCTGGAGGGGAGAACCTCCTGGATTTTCTCGAGTTGCGGCAGGTGCTCTCGACTTACGACGGGACCTCAGGGACCCGCTCTGGTGGCCTCAGGAAAGGCCAGTCCCCATGCGAGTTGCTCGGGGGCCTCTCGGGATTCTTCTCCCTTCGATGCCGGGGCCTAAGATCTTGTGTGGAGTCGGTGCCGGAACCTGAGGATTCCTCTCCCAGTGCTGACATGGATCTTGGGGTACTTCTGGAGTCTCCCCAGGGGAGTCAGTCCTCGTTTCCGAGTGGGGGTATTCACGTGAGCTTTCCTCCCGAGCTGTAGCAGCAGTGTCGCGCTTCCATTCGCCTGGATCAAGGTATCTGTGGATTTCCCTCTAGGCTTTCCCACGAGGCTTTCCCACGAGTATTTCCCACAGGGCTGTCCTACGTGCCACCGTGGTGTGAGTAGATCCTCGGCTTGAAAGTCGAGGCAGTGCAGGGAAAACAGGATTCCCCTGGAATGGACTGAGACATCTGGGGGACTCTGAGAATGCTTCACGACCCTGGAGTTCCTCTCGCCTTTCCTGTGGAGAGCGCCTCCTCTTAAGATGCGACGGGAACACCGGGAATTCTTTCCCCACAACGCAGGGAAAGGATTCCTCCTCTGGAGCTAGGAGGCAGAAACGGGGCTCCTCTGGATGTGGGCGGGACTCTCGTGCTTCCTCTCGAGTGGAGATGGGGTATGTCGGGGAGCTTCTTGAGTTGCAGCATGGGTGTGAAGTACCCTTTGGAAATTCCAGAGGTTAGGTGTGATTTGCCTCGAGACACCTTAGCGGAAATGTGCCTCATCTCGCCTGGAGGGGAGAACCGCCTGGATGTTCTCGAGTTGCGGCAGGTGCTCTCGACTTACGACAGGGACCTCAGGGACTCGCTCTGGTGGCCTCAGGAAAGGCCAGTCCCCATGCGAGTTGCACGGGGGCCTCTCGGGATTCCTCTAACGTCGATGCTGGGGCCTAAGACCTTGTGTGGAGTCAGTGCCACAACCTGAGGATTCCTCTCCAGTGCTGACATGGATCTTGGGGTACTTCTGGAGTCTCCCCCAGGGGAGTCAGTCCTCGTTTCGAGTGGGGGGTATTCACGTGAGCTTTCCTCCCGAGCTGTAGCAGCAGTGTCGCGCTTCCATTCGCCTGGATCAAGGTATCTGTGGATTTCCCTCTAGGCTTTCCCACGAGGCTTTCCCACGAATACTTTCCCCACAGGGCTGTCCTACGTGCCACCGTGGTGTGAGTAGATCCTCGGCTTGAAAGTCGAGGCAGTGCAGGGAAAAACAGGATTCCCTGGAATGGACTGAGACATCTGGGGGACTCTGAGAATGCTTCACGACCATGGAGTTCCTCTCGCCTTTCCTGTGGAGAGCGCCTCCTCTTAAGATGCGACGGGAACACCGGGAATTCTTTCCCCACAACGCAGGGAAAGGATTCCTCCTCTGGAGCTAGGAGGCAGAAACGGGGCTCCTCTGGATGTGGGCGGGACTCTCGTGCTTCCTCTCGAGTGGAGATGGGTATGTCGGGGAGCTTCTTGAGTTGCAGCATGGGTGTGAAGTACCCTTTGGAAATTCCAGAGGTTAGGTGTGATTTGCCTCGAGACACCTTAGCGGAAATGTGCCTCATCTCGCCTGGAGGGGAGAACCGCCTGGATGTTTCTCGAGTTGCGGCAGGTGCTCTCGACTTACGACAGGACCTCAGGGACCCGCTCTGGTGGCCTCAGGAAAGGCCAGTCCCCATGCGAGTTGCACGGGGGCCTCTCGGGATTCCTCTAACCGTCGATGCTGGGGCCTAAGACCTTGTGTGGAGTCAGTGCCACAACCTGAGGATTCCTCTCCAGTGCTGACATGGATCTTGGGGTACTTCTGGAGTCTCCCCAGGGGAGTCAGTCCTCGTTTCGAGTGGGGGTATTCACGTGAGCTTTCCTCCCGAGCTGTAGCAGCAGTGTCGCGCTTCCCATTCGCCTGGATCAAGGTATCTGTGGATTTCCCTCTAGGCTTTCCCACGAGGCTTTCCCACGAGTATTTCCCACAGGGCTGTCCTACGTGCCACCGTGGGTGTGAGTAGATCCTCGGCTTGAAAGTCGAGGCAGTGCCAGGGAAAACAGGATTCCCTGGAATGGACTGAGACATCTGGGGGACTCTGAGAATGCTTCACGACCATGGAGTTCCTCTCGCCTTTCCTGTGGAGAGCGCCTCCTCTTAAGATGCGACGGGAACACCGGGAATTCTTTCCCCACAACGCAGGGGAAAGGATTCCTCCTCTGGAGCTAGGAGGCAGAAACGGGGCTCCTCTGGATGTGGGCGGGACTCTCGTGCTTCCTCTCGAGTGGAGATGGGTATGTCGGGGATCTTCTTGAGTTGCAGCATGGGTTTGAAGGACCCTTTGGAAATTCCAGAGGTTAGGTGTGATTAGCCTCGAGACACCTTAGCGGAAATGTGCCTCATCTCGCCTGGAGGGAGAACCGCCTGGATGTTCTCGAGTTGCGGCAGGTGCTCTCGACTTACGACAGGGACCTCAGGGACCCGCTCTGGTGGCCTCAGGAAAGGCCAGTCCCATGCGAGTTGCACGGGGGCCTCTCGGGATTCCTCTAACGTCGATGCTGGGGCCTAAGACCTTGTGCGGAGTCAGTGCCACAACCTGAGGATTCCTCTCCAGTGCTGACATGGATCTTGGGGTACTTCTGGAGTCTCCCCAGGGGAGTCAGTCCTCGTTTCGAGTGGGGGTATTCACGTGAGCTTTCCTCCCGAGCTGTAGCAGCAGTGTCGCGCTTCCATTCGCCTGGATCAAGGTATCTGTGGATTTCCCTCTAGGCTTTCCCACGAGGCTTTCCCACGAGTATTTCCCACAGGGCTGTCCCTACGTGCCACCGTGGTGTGAGTAGATCCTCGGCTTGAAAGTCGAGGCAGTGCAGGGAAAACAGGATTCCCTGGAATGGACTGAGACATCTGGGGGACTCTGAGAATGCTTCACGACCATGGAGTTCCTCTCGCCTTTCCTGTGGAGAGCGCCTCCTCTTAAGATGCGACGGGAACACCGGGAATTCTTTCCCCACAACGCAGGGAAAGGATTCCTCCTCTGGAGCTAGGAGGCAGAAACGGGGCTCCTCTGGATGTGGCGGGACTCTCGTGCTTCCTCTCGAGTGGAGATGGGTATGTCGGGGATCTTCTTGAGTTGCAGCATGGGTGTGAAGTACCCTTTGGAAATTCCAGAGGTTAGGTGTGATTAGCCTCGAGACGCCTTAGCGGAAATGTGCCTCATCTCGCCTGGAGGGGAGAACCGCCTGGATGTTCTCGAGTTGCGGCAGGTGCTCTCGACTTACGACAGGGACCTCAGGGACCCGCTATGGTGGCCTCAGGAAAGGCCAGTCCCCATGCGAGTAGCTCGCAGGCCTCTCGGGATTCCTCTCCTGTCCGATTGCCGGGGCCAAAGATCTTGTGTGGAATCGGTGCCGGAAACTGAGGATTCCTCTCCAGTGCAGACATGGATCTTGGGGTACTTCTGGTGTCTCCCCAAGGTAGTCAGTCCTCGTCTCGAGTGGGGGCATGCACGTGTGCTTTCCTTCCGAGCTCTAGCAGCAGTGTCGTGCTTCCCTTCGCGTGGATCAAGGGATCTGTGGCTTTCCCTCGTGGCTTTCCACGAGTCTTTCCCACGAAGCTTTCCCAAAGGGCGGTTCCACGAGGCTTTCCCACAAGGCTTTCCCACGAGGGTTTCCCACAGGGCTGTCCCACGTGCCACCGTGGTGTGAGTCGATCCTCGGCTTGAAATTCGAGGCAGTGCAGGGAAAACAGGTTTCCCTGGAATGGACTGAGATATCTAGGGGACTCTGGGAATGGTGGCACGACCCTGGAGTTCCTCTCGCCTTTCCTGTGGAGAGCGCCTCCTCTTCAGATGCGACGGGAACACCAGGAAATTTTTCCCGAGCACGCAGGGAAAGGATCCCTCCTCTCGAGCTAGGAGGTGGAAACGGGGCTCCTCTGGAAGTGGTCGGGACTCTCGTGCTTCCTCTCGAGTGGAGATGGGTATGTCGGGGAACTTCTCGAGTTGCAGCAAGGGTGTGAAGGACCCTTTTGGAAGTTCCAGAGTTTAGTTGTGATTAGACTCTAGTTGCCTCAGCGGAAATAGTCCTCATCGAGCCTGGAGGGGAAAACCTCCTGGATTTCTCGAGTTGCGGCAGGTGCTCTCGACTTACGATGGGGACTTCAGGGACCCGCTCTCGTGGCCTCAGGAAAGGCCAGTCCCCATGCGAGTTGCTCGAGGGCCTCTCGGGATTCTTCTCCCGTCCATGCTGGGGCCTAAGACCTTCTGTGGACTCAGTGCCCGGAACCTGAGGATTTCTCTCCAGTGCAGACATGGATCTTAGGGTACTTCTGGAGTCTCCCCAGGGCAGTCAGTCCTCGTCTCGAGTCGGGGCATGCACGTGCGCTTTCCTCCCGAGCTGTAGCAGCAGTGTCGCGCTTCCCTTCGCTGTGGATCAAGGGATCTGTGTCTTTCCCTCAAGGCTTCCCCCACGAGGCTCTCCCACAGGGCTGTCCCACGTGCCACCGTGGTGTGATTCGATCCTCGGCTTGAAAGTCGACGCAGTGCAGGGAAAACAGGTTTCCCTGGAATGGACTGAGACATCCAGAGGATTCTGGGAATGGTGGCTCGACCGTGGAGTTCCTCTCGCCTTTCCTGTGGAGCCCGGCTCCTCTTGAGATGTGATGGGAACACCGGGAATTCCTATCCCGACCACGGAGGGAAAGGATCCCTGCTCTCGAGCTAGGAGGCGGAAACGGGGCTCCTCTGGATGTGGGCAGGACTCTCGTGCTTCCTCTCGGGTGGAGACGGGTATGTCGGGGTACTTCTTGAGTTGCAGTAAGGGTGTGAAGGACTCTTTGAAGTTCCAGAGGTAAGGTGTGATTAGCCTCGAGATACCTCAGCGGTAATGGGAATCAGCTCGCCTGGAAGGGAGAACCTCCTGGATTTTCTCGAGTTGCAGCAGGTGCTCTCGACTTACGACAGGGACCGCAGGGACCCACTGTGGTGGCCTCAGGAAAGTTCAGTCCCCATGCAAGTTGTTCTGGGGCCTCTCGGGATTCCTCTCACGTCGATGCAGGGGCCTAAGACCTTGTGTGGAGTCGGTGCTGGAACCTGAGGATTCCTCTCCAGTGCTGACATGGATCTTGGGGTACTTCTGGAGTCTCCCCAGGGGTGTCAGTCCTCGTCTCGAGTGGGGCCATGCACGTGCGCTTTCCTCCCGAGCTGTGGCTTTCCATCTAGACTTTCCCATGAGGCTTTCCCACGAGGCTTTCCCACAGGGCTTTCCCACGTGGTGTGAGTCGATCCTCGGCTTTAAAGTCGAGGCAGTGAAGGGAAAACAGTTTTCCCAGGAATGGACTGAGACATCTGGGGGACTCAGGAATGGTGGCACGACCCTGGAGTTCCTCTCGCCTTTCCTGTGGAGAGCGCCTCCTCTTGAGATGCGACGGGAACGCCGGGAATTCTTTCCTGACCACGCAGGGAACGTATCCCTCCTCTCGAGCTAGCAGGCGGAAACGGGGCCACTCTGGATATGGGCGGGACTCTCGGATTCCTCTTGAGTGGACACGGGTATGTCGGGGAACTTCTTGAGTTGCAGCAAGGGTGTGAAGGACCCTTTGGAAGTTCCAGAGTTAAAGCGTGATTACCCCCTAGTTGCCTCAACGGAAATGGGCCTCATCTCGCCTGGAGGGGAGAACCTCCTGGATTTTCTCGAGATGCGGCAGGTTCTCTCGACTTACGACCGGGACCTCAGGGATCCGCTCTGGTGGCCTCAGGAAAGGCCAGTCCCCATGCGAGTTGCTCGGGGGCCTCTCGGGATTCCTGTCTCGTCGATGCTGGGGCCTAAGACCTTGTGTGGAGTCAGTGCCGGAACCTGAGGATTCCTTTCCAGTGCAAACATGGATCTTAGGGTACTTCTGGAGTCTCCCCAGGGCAGTCAGTCCTCGTCTCGAGAGGGGGCATGCACGTGCGCTTTCCTCCCGAGCTGTAGCAGCAGTGTCGCGATTCCCTTTGCGTGGATCAAGGGATCAGGGTCTTTCCCTCGAGGCTTTCCCACGAGGCTTTCCCACAAGGCTGTCCCACGTGCCACCATGGTGTGAGTCGATCCTCGGCTTGAAAGCCGACGCACTGCAGGGAAAACAGCTTTCCCTGGAATGGACTGAGACATCCAGGGGACTCTGGGAATGGTGGCACGACCCTGGAGTTTCTCTCGCCTTTCCTGTGGAAAGCGCCTCCTCTTGAGATGCGACGGGAACGCCGGGAATTCTTTCCCAACCACGCAGGGAAAGAATCCCTCCTCTTGAGCTCGGAGGGGGAAACGGGGCTCCTCTGGATGTGGGTGGAACTCTCGTGCTTCCTCTCGAGTGGAGACGGGTATGTCGGGGAACTTCTTGAGTTGCAGCAAGGGTGTGAAGGACCCTTTGGAAGTTCCAGATGATAGATGTGATTAGCCTCGAGACGCCTCAGCGGAAATGGGCCTCATCTCGCCTGGAGGGGAGAACCTCCTGGATTTTCTCGAGTTGCAGCAGGTGCTCTCAACTTACGATGGGGACCTCAGGGACCCGCTCTGGAGGCCTCAGGAAAGGCCAGTCCCCATGCGAGTTGCTCAGGGGCCTCTCGGGATTCCTCTCCCTTCGATGCCGGTGCCTAAGATCTTGTGTGGAATCAGTGCTGGAACCTGAGGATTCCTCTGCCAGTGCTGACATGGATCTTGGTGTACTTCTGGAGTCTCTCAGGGCAGTCAGTCCTCTACTCAACTGGGGACATGCACGTGCGCTTTCCTCCCGATCTGTAGCAGCAGTGTCACGCTTCCCTTCACATGGATCAAGGGATCAGGGACTTTCCCTCGAGGCTTTCCCACGAGGCTTTCCCACAGGGCTGTCCCACGTGCCACTGTGGTGTGAGTCGATCCTCAGTTTGAAAAGTCGAGGCAGTGCAGGGAATAAAGGTTTCCCTGGAATGGACTGAGACATCTGGGGGACTCTGGGAATGGTGGCACGACCCTGGAGTTCCTCTCTATTTTCCTGTGGAGAGCGCCTCCACTTAAGATGCGTTGGAAACGCCTTGAATTCTTTTCCGACCATGCAGGGAAAGGATCAATCCTCTCGAGCTATGAGGCGGAAACAGGTCTCCTCTGGATGTGGGCGGGACACTCGTGCTTCCTCTCGAGTGGAGACGGGTATGTCGGGGAACTTCTTGAGTTGCAGCAAGGGTGTGAAGGACCCTTTGGAAGTTCCAGATGTTAGATGTGATTAGCCTGGAGACGCCTAAGCGGAAATGGGCCTCATCTCGCCTGGAGGGGAGAACCTCCTGGATTTTCTCGAGTTGCGGCAGGTGCTCTCGACTTACGACGGGACCTCAGGGACCCTCTCTGGTGGCCTCAGGAAAGGCCAGTCCCCTTGCGAATTGCTCGGGGGCCTCTCAGGATTCCTCTCCCGTCTACGCCGGGGCTTAGATCTTGTGTGGAGTAGGTGCCGGAACCTGAGCATTCCTCTCCAGTGCTGACATGGATCTTGGGGTACTTCTGGAGTCTCCCCAGGGGAGTCAGTCGTCGTCTCGAGTGGGGGAATGCACGTGCGCTTTCCTCCCGAGCTGAAGCAGCAGTGTCACGCTTCCCTTTGCGTGGATCAAGGGGTCAGGGGCTTTCTCTCGAGGCTTTCCAACGAGGCTTTCCCACGAGGCTTTCCCACAGGGCTGTCCCACGTGCCACAGTGGTGTGAGTCGATCCTCGGCTTGAAAGTCGAGGCAGTGCAGGGAAAACAGGTTTCCCTGGAATGGACTGAAACATCTGGGGGACTCTGGAATGGTGGCACGACCCTGGAGTTCCTCTCGCCTTTCCTGTGGAGAGCACCTCCTCTTGAGATGCGACGGGAACGCCGGGAATTCTTTCCCGACCAGGCAGGGAAAGGATCCCTCCTCTCAAGCTAGGAGGCAGAAACGGGGCTCCTCTGGATGTGGGCGGGACTATCGTGCTTCCTCTCGAGTGGAGACCGGTATGTAAGGGAACGTCTTGAGTTGCAGCAAGGGTGTGAAGGACCCTGTTGGAAGTTCCAGAGGTTAGGTGTGATTAGCCTCGAAACGCCTCATCGGGAAATGGGCCTCATCTCGCCTGGAGGGGAGAACCTCCTGGATTTTCTCGAGTTGCGGCAGGTGCTCTCGACTTACGACGGGGACTTCAAGGACCCGCTCTGGTGGCCACAGGAAAGTCCAGTCCCCATGCGAGTTGCTGGGGCCTCTCGGGATTCCTCTCCCGTTGATGCTGGGGCCTAAGACCTTGTGTGGAGTCAGTGCCGGAACCTGAGGATTCCTCTTCAGTGCTGACATGGATCTTGGTGTACTTCTGGAGTCTCCCAAGGGGAGTCAGTCCTCGTCTCGAGTAGCGGCATGCACGTGCGCTTTCCTTCCGAGCTGTAGCAGCAGTGTCGCGCTTCCCTTCGCGTGGATCAAGGGATCAGGGCTTTCTCTCGAGGCTTTCCACGAGGCTTTCCCACGGCTTTCCCACAGGGCTGTTCCACGTGCCACAGTGGTGTGAGTCGATCCTCGGCTTGAAAGTCGAGGCAGTGCAGGGAAAACAGGTTTCCCTGGAATGGACTGAGACATCTGGGGGACTCTGGAATGGTGGCACGACCTGGAGTTCCTCTCGCCTTTCCCTCTGGAGAGCGCCTCTCTTGAGATGCGACGGGAACGCCGGGAATCTTTCCGACCACGCAGGGAAAGGATCCCTGCTCTCGGCTAGGAGGCGGAAACGGGGCTCCTCTGGATGTGGCGGGACTCTCGTGCTTCCTCTCGAGTGGAGACGGGTATGTCGGGGAACTTCTTGAGTTGCAGCAAGGGTGTGAAGGACCTTTGGAAGTTCCAGAGGTTAGTGTGATTAGCCTCGAGACGCCTCAG
>NW_017192113.1:0-10447 GCF_001704415.2 Capra hircus
TTGAGTGGAAAGGCCCCTCACGGAGCTGAACCCAGGAAGGCACCCAGTCATGTCTTGACACATTCCTGCATCCTGCTTCTTCATGAGCAATACCGCTATAAGCTAGGAATGTCTTTCCAAGGCTCAGAAAGGACAGGGGAGATGCATGGTGCTGCCTCTTGAAATTTCGGTCCTCTGAGCAGACCTGGAGGTCTCCCCTTGAAGGAGCTAACCAGTTTCTTCCAAATACAGGCTTGCAAACACACACTGGGTGGCTGCCTCTTCTTCCCTGTAGGACGATCACTTTCCCCGCATCTGTGAACTCTGCCATCACAGCCTGCTGGAAAAGCGCTTTCTTGGAGGTCATTTTTCAGGGACAATTTTCCCTGGAGGCCGGGGCCATAGGGAGGGCCCCATGCTCGCTGGGGAAAGGCAGAGTCACATCCACAGTCTGTTCTACCCCTTTTGCCCTGTAGGAGAGAGCTCTAGTGAGCCTAGGTCTGTCAGGAAAATTCTTGGCTCCTATGGGGACACACCCTGTGTGTTAACCTGCATATCGGACCTAGGGGCCACAGGGCGCCTGTTCCTCTCGGGGGGGGACCCTGAAGTGGTGCGGCCAGCAACAGCCTGAACATCCATCCGATTGCTCTTTTCTTCCTTCTGATAGAGCTAGCTTTGCTTCTCGCTTTGGCATTTCGGAAGCCAGGGGAGCCCCACCGCTGTTGTCCTGGGGTCTATTGGAGGGTACCGGGTCTATTGGACCCCAGCATTGGCACTCGACCCCCTCAGACACACTCCCGCAGCCTCCTTCCCCATGGGCAGGACTGTTCTGACCTAGGAATGTGTTCCCAAGGCTCAGAAAATGCAGGGAGACACACGGCCCTGACTCTGGAACTGAGGCCGTTGGAGCAGGCCTGGAGGTCTGACGTCTGAGACGCCAAACACTTGCTGCAAGATACAGGTGTGAAAAACACTCTCTGGGGCTGCCTTTCCTTCCTCCAAGGAAGAGAGCTTTTCCAGTCTCCTCCGTGCTGAGTCATACAAGGCTGCAAAGGTCTGGCTTAGGGCATTTTCTCAGCGGCAATGGCCCCTGAGGCCCTGCACCCAGGGGGATCCTACCCTCCCAGGGAAGTCAAAGCAACCTCCAAACAGCTGTTCTCTCATGTTTCCTCTGCAGGAGGGAGCTAGTGAGCCCAGGTCTGTCTGGAACGTTTCTTGGATCCTGCGGGGAAATCATCCTGGGAGCCCACCTGGATACCAGTCGTAGGGGCTAAAATTCGCATTTTCCTTCCTTGGAGCCCTAACGCAGTACAGCCTAGCAACTGCTTGAAAATCCATCCTGTTGCTGTTTTCTTCCCTCTGACAGAGCGAGCTTTGCTCCCCATTTGGGGATTTCAGAAGCAAGGTGGTGGCCTGCAACTCCTTGCCTGGGGTCCATTGGAGTGCAAGGTGCCCTCGACGCAGGTGACCCAGCATGACACCTGGCCCCATCAGACACACTCCCGCAGCGCTGCTTCCCCATGGCAGGGCTGCTCTCACCTAGGAATGTGTTTGCAAGGCCAGGAAACTGCAGGGAGACACAAGGCCCTGATTCTGGAATTGAGTCTGTTGGAACAGGCCTGCAGGTCTTCTGTCTAACAAGCCAAACACTTGCTGCAAGATACAGGCCTGAAACACACTCTTGGGCTGCCTTTCCTTCCTCCAAGGAAGAGAGTTTTCTCAGCCTCCTGTGGGCTGAGAGTCACACAGGGCTGAAAAGCACTTGCTGGGAGATTCTTTTTCATTGGCCATGGCCCTAGGCCCTGTGCTCAGGGAGGGCTCCCTCCCTCCCAGGGAAAGTCAAAGGAAGCTCCAAACGGCTGTTCAATCATGTTTCTGAGAGAGTCATTGCCAAGCAGGTTTATAAGAAGTTCAAGGGTCCCCAAGGAGAGAGGGTCTAGAATTCTCAAGGAGGAAGGAAGGACAAACTGTTTTTCCCTCTACTTTCCTTAGGATTATATAACAATCATGCATCCTTCTTGAGGACGGTCTCTGGAAAAAACCTTCTGGCTAATCCTGTTATCTTAAAATGTCAATTATGGAGTAGGTCTAGTGAGTCTTTACACCTCCAGACATTCTTTTGTTCGTTGTCATAACTTATTGGAGAGTATATAACTCCATTACTAACACTAGCAAGGGGGTACGCTTTCTGCCCCTTGTGATGTCTCTGTCAGAAGCTTTCTCTATCTCCTTTATCCTTAATAAAACTCTATTGCACAAAAGCTCTGAGCAATCAAGCCTCGTCTTGGGCCTGGATTGAATTCTTCTCCTCCATAAGCCAAGAATCCCAGCATCTTTTCGTGGTTCAGCAACAATATTTCATTTCCTCTGCAGGAGAGAGCTAGTGAGCTTAGGTCTGTCTGGAACATTCTTGGATCCTGTGGGAAAATATCCTGTGCACACATGTGGATACTGGGCCTAGAGGCCAAATTTGCATTTCTTTCCCGGGGAGCCCTAACGTGGTGTGACTTAGCAACTGCTTGAAAATCCATCCATTGCTGTTTTCCTCCTTCTGACAGAGCTAGCTTTGTTCCCTGCTTTGGATATCTCAACCGAAGGGCCGGTCCATAGCTACTCGCCTGGGGCCCATTGGATGTGCAAGGTGCCCTCGACTAGGTGACCCTAGCATGGCACTCAGCCCGCTCAGACACACTCCCGAGGCTTCTTTCTCATGGGAAGCACTGCTCCAACCTAGGAATGTGTCTGCAATGCTTGGAAAGTGCAGTGAGACACACAGCCCTGACTCTGCAATTGAGGCCCTCAGAGCAAGCCTGCAGCTCTGATGTCTGAGAAGCAAAACACTTGCTGCAAAGAGAGGCCTGAAAACACACTCTCTGTGGATGACTTTCCTTCCTCTAAGGAAGATAGTTTTCCCAGTCTCCTGCTTCCTGAATGTCACACAGCTGGAATGCGCTTGCTTGGAGGTCGTGATTCAGTGGCAATGACCCCTGAGGCCCTTTGCCCAGGGAGGGTCCCACACTCACAGGCAAATCAAAGCAACTTCCAAGTGAGTCAGCTCTTCACATCAAGTGGCCAAAGTATTGGAGTTTCAGGTTCAGTATTAGTCCTTCCAATGTATATTCAGACCTGATTTCCTTTAGGATGGAGTGGTTGCGTCTCCTTGTAGTCTAAGCGACCTACAAGCATCTTCTCCAACACCACAGTTCAAAAGCATCCAATTTTCAGCTGTCACTTTCTTTATAGTACATCTTTCATATCCATCCATGACATATGGAAAAACCATAGCCTTGACTGGATGGATCTTTGTTGGCAAAGCAACGTCTCGGCTTTTTAATATGCTGTCTAGTTTGGTCATCACTTTTCTTCCAAGTCATAAATATGTTTTAAGTTCATGGAGGCAGCCATCACCTGCAGTGATTTCCAAGCCCCCCAAAATAGTCTGCTGCTGTTTCCAATGTTTTCCCATCTATTTGCCATGAAGTGATGAGACTGGATGCAATGATTTTAGTTTTCTGAATGCTGAGCTTTAAGCTAACTTTTTCACTCTCCTCTTTCACTTTCATCAGGAGACTCTTTAGTTCTTCTTCACTTTCTGCCATAAGGGTGGTGTCATCTGCATATCTGAGATTCTTGATATTTCTCCCAGCAATCTGGATTCCAGCGTGTGCTTCCTCCAGCCCAGTGTTTCTCATGATGTACTCTGCATATAAGTTAAATAAGCAGGGCTGACAATATACAGCCTTGACATATTCCTTTTCCTATTTAGAACCAGTCTGTTGTTCCATGTCCAGTTCGAACTGTTTCTTCCTGACCTGCATACAGGTTTCTCAAGAGACAGGTCAGGTGGTCTGGTATTCCCATCTCTTTCAGAATTTTTCCCAGTTTATTGTGATCCACACAGTCAAAGGCTTTGGCATAGTCAATAAAGCAGAAATAGATGTCTTTTTTTCTGGAACTCTCTTGCTTTTTCAATGATCCAGTGGATGTTGGCAGTTTGATCTCTGGTTTCTCTGCATTTTTTAAATCCCTCTTGAACATTTGGAAGTTCACAGTTCATGTGAACTTGGAGAATTTTGAGCATTACTTTACTAGTGTGTGAGATGAGTGCAATTGTGCAGCACCTTGAATATTCTTTGTCATTGCCTTTCTTTGGGATTGGAATGAAAACTGACCTAATGACTAGATGTTTTCAATTGCATATGCTGAAAGAACTGGCTGTGCAGTTTTGAAGAAAAAAAAATCATTTTAACCCATTTTCTCTGAAGTGCAAGGCATATCATGGCCATCCCTGAATCATAAAAGTCACCTTTTCTTTATGTAGTCATAGTTTCATGCCTAAATTATATGGCCAACTCGTGCTCAAATGGACTCTGATGTCAGGGGCAGATCAACTAATAAAAAGCTTGGATTGTCCCTCTGGAGGAAAGTGAGATCTTGGTCCCACGAGAAGAATCTGAAGGGTTAAGGGAACTTGCAAGAGTGGGGAAAGCTTAGTCCATCCAACATGTACCAAAATCTTAAATAAGGCTTATTTACTTTACCGAAGTAAAAAAACAGATGATGAAAACAATTATAAATCAATGAAAGGTAAAGAAATTCATAGTCTGTTATCAAAAATTGCATTCTAAGAAAACTTTGTTGCTCTTAACCTAGAGAGGAGACTAAATTCCATCTGGTACCAGCTTACCAGAAGACAAACAAACAAACAAACAAATTATCGGTAAGCTTAAAAAAAGTATATTTCCATATATCTTGAAGTAGCAGTATTTCTGCAAAGGCATCAGTGTGAAACCATAGAGGACATGGTTAAAACCTGATTAAATAGAAATTGACAATGTAATCTGGTCACTGCTGCGACTTGAAATGCTTTAATATGATAACTGGAATTATAACTGACAGCATTTGACCAGGACATATCAGATTTTCACGGATGTCACATAATTTCTAGGATATCTATATTAGGAACTGAAGGAATCTTTTGAACCTAGGAAAGAAAACAACAGTCTCAAAGGCCCTTGCTGAATCATCTATCAGCAAGGAATGTCTTTGCAAGGATCGCAAAGTGAAGGGAAATTACACCGACCTGCCTCTGCAACTTCGGTCCTCTGAGCAGATCTGGAGGTCTCCCTTTGTATAAGCTAACCTGTTCCTTCCAAAATAGAGGTTTGCAACACAAAACAAGTGGCCGCCTATTCTTCCCCGAAGGAGGCTCTCTTTCCCCACATCCTGCGAACTCCCTTTCCCAGCCTCCTGGAAAAGCGCTTCTTGCAGTTCCTTTCAGAAAATCCTAATGGACGGAGAAGCCTGGTAGGCTGCAGTCCGTGGGGTCGCTGAGGGTCGGACACGACTGAGCGACTGCACTTTCATTTTCACTTTCATGCATTGGAGAAGGCAATGGCAACCCACTTACTGTTCTTGCCTGGAGAATCCCAGGGACGGGGGAGCCTAGTGGGCTACCGTCTATGGCGTCGCACAGAGTCGAACACGACTGAAGCAACTTAGCAGCAGCAGTAGCAGCAGGTCCTTTCTTAGGGGCAGTTATCCCTGAGATTGGGACCTGGAAAGGCAGAGCCACCTCCACACACACGTCTTTTCTGTCCCCTTTCCTCTGGAGGAGAGCTCTAGTGAGCCTAGGTCTGTCAGAAAAATTCTTGGCTTTGACGGGATCACACCCGGTGTGTGAACCTGCATACCCGACCTAGGGGCCACAGGGCACCTGTTTTGCTCGAGTGGGTCCTGGAGGGGTGCAGCATAGCAAGAGCTTAAAAATCCATCCAATTTGTCTTTTTTTTTTTTTACCTCGGAGAGAACGAGTTTGCTCCACCTCCACCCTTTGGCAGTGTGGAGGGAAGAGGGCACAACCCTCTCCCAAAGGGGACATAGGGCCTACCAGGAGAGAAAGGCCCCTTGAGGAGCTGAGCCCAGGTAGGCAGCCAGTGATGTCAAGCACACTCCCGCTGCTTGCTTCTTCATGGGCACTCCCACGATCTGCTAGGAATGTCTTTGCAAGGATCTCAAAGGGAAGGGGAGATACATGGCCCTGTCTCTGGAACTTCAGTCCTCTGAGCAGATCTGGAGGTCTTGAGTTGTATAAGCAAACCCGTTCCTTCCAAATAGAGGCTTGCAAACACACCCCCGGTGGTTGCCTCTTCTTCCCCGAAGAAGTCTTTCTTTCCCCACATGCTGCGAACTCCCTGTCCCAACCTCCAAGAATAGCGCTTCTTGCCATTCCTTTCTTAGAGGCAGTTATCTCTGAGCTGGGGGCTGTAGGGAGTAGCCCCACACTCACAGGGAAAGGCAAAGACTCCTCCATACATCTCCTCTATCCCCTTTGCTCTGGAGGAGAGCTCTAGTGAGCCTAGGTCTTTCAGGAAAATTCTTGGCTTGGACAGGATCTCACCCTGTTTGTGAACCTGCATACCCAACCAGGGGCCACAGAGCACCTGTTTCAGTAAAGTGGGCCCTGAAAGGGTGCAGCCTAGCAAGAGCTTGAAAATCCATTCAATTGCTGTTTTTGTACCTCTGACAGAGCGAGCTTGGCTCCACCCTTTGGCAGTGAGGAGAAAAGAGGCATGACACCCTCCCCAAGGGGACATGGGGCCTACTTCGAGAGGAAAGGCCCCTTGTGGAGATGAGGCCAGGAAGGCACACAGTCGTGTCAAACACACTCCCACTGCTTGCTTCTTCAGGGGCACTCCCGCTATCAGCTAGGAATGTCTTTGCAATGATCACAAAGGGAAGGGGAGATACAGGGCCCTGCTTCTGGACCTCCGGTGCTCTGAGCAAATCTCGAGGTCTCCCGTTGTTGGTCAAGGTCAAGGTCAAGTTCAAGTTCAAGGTCAAGTTGAAGTTCAAGGTCAAGGTCAAGTTCAAGTTCATGGTAAAGGTCAAGTTCAAGTTCAGGTTCAAGGTCAAGGTCAAGTTCAAGGTCAAGATCAAGTTCAAGTTCAAGGTCAAGGTCAACTTCAAGTCAAGGTCAAGGTCAAGTTCAGGGTCAAGTTCAAGGTTAAGGTTAAGTTCTAAGTCAAGTTCAAGGTCAAGGTCAAGGTCAAGGTCAAGTTCAAATTCAAGGGCAAGGCAAGGCCCAGCCCAAGGCCAAGGCAAGGGCAAGGGCAACGCCAAGGGCAAGGCCAAGGCCCAGGCCAAGGCAAAGGCCAAGGCCACCAAAGCGAAGCCCAAACCCCGTAACGCCTGACAAAAGGCAGAAGCCACTAGGCCCCTGCGCAGAGGAAGCCACTAAAGGCAGCAAGGCCACAGAGCTCCCCGACTCCCATTCCCACAGGAAGATATGAGGATAAAGGGCCTCATCCCAGCACAGCACCTGCTCCCACCACCACCCAAACCCCGGCCCCCGCCCCCCGCAGCACTCCCCCTGAAACAACACTGTCTTCCCAGAAAAGAGAACGGAGAAGCCATGCGTGTGCCAAAGGAGCAAGATGAACGAACGATGCCAGGCCCCTCCGAATTTGGGCACACCTGACGCCTCGGAACCCCGGGCCTGGCCGATGGGTCCCCGCCGTTCTCGGGTGGGAGGGGGGTCAACACGTTGGCCGAGAGCCCTTGCCCAGGCCACCTGCAAATCCCTGAGATGTTGATCCGACCACAGGGACCGAGGGCAAACGTACTGCTTGAGGTGCTGGAGGAGCCCGGACGAAGCCATGGTGGGAGAGGCACACGGGCCATGCCTGGCAGACTGCTGGCCGAGTGGGCGGGGACCCAGCAGCTCAGGACTCTGGAAAGCGGGAGGCGGCTCCGCCCCCATTGACGTCAATAAGGTTTGGGTGGGTAGATGGAGGGGGCCGCCCCTGGCCTCTTTCCAAGCAGAGACCCTGGACGGAGTCCCGTGGAGTGAGTGGGCTTTTCCCGGGCACGGCTGTGCCCCGGACCGCCAAGATCCCCGTTGGGGTGGGCGGGCAGTTCGGGGGCTTTGGTTTGTGGCCCTCCCTCTCAGCGGGGGGGTGGGATCAATCCCGGGTGGATCAATCAGGGGCCCTCAGCAGTGCCAAGGGAGCTCACCGCCCAGGAAACGCCCCTAGGTCCCCTTTGAATTGGCCACCAACGCCCCCTTTCCCAGCCTGCCTTGCTCTGGGATTTCCCGCCTTTTCCACATTCCACAGGTCCCTGGGCCTCGACTGTCCCCCTCTGGCTCCTCTGAGGCATTCTGGGACCACCAGACGCTCTCTCCAGCGCCTCCACCTAGATCCCTCCGCTGTCCCTCGCCTCTGTTTCCCCCCTGCCCCCTCCCCAACTCCTTCGTGGGCTCTTGGCGTCCATTCCCTACAGCAGTCCCAGAGTGCCACCCCCGAGGGCTTTGAGTTGCCTGGAGCCCAAGGCTCCGGACAGAGACCTGAGGGGCCAGCGTCTGGACTGGCAGCTAATGCCATTTGGGGCTTTTCTCACGTGGAGCCTGAGGCCCGAATATCCACGGGCAACCCCCCAGCGCGAGTGCCCTGGAGATACCCGACCAAGGGGACAGTGTACCCCCCTACTGTGGGGAAGGAGGTTCCTGTTTTCCCTGCACTGGTTCGACTTTCACCGGCCGAGGATCGATCACACCATGGTGGCAAGTGGAATAGCCCTGAGAGAAAGCCTCATGGGAAGACTCGAGGGAAAGCCACAGATCCCTTGATCCACGGGAACGGGAAGCGAGACACTGCTGCTACCGCTCAGGAGGAAAGCGCACGTGCATGACCCACTCGAGCCGAGGACTGACGCCACTTGGGAGACTCCAGAAGTACGCCAAGATCCATGTCAGCACTGGAGAGCAATCCTCAGGTTCCGGTCCCGACTCCACACAAGGACTTAGGCCCCGGCATCGACAGGAGAGGAATCCTGAGAGGGCCCCTAGCACCTCGCATGGGGACTGGCCTTTCCTGAGGTCACCAGAGCGGGTCCCTGAGGTCTCTGTCGAAACTCGAGAGCACCTGCCGCAACTGGAGAAAATCCAGGAGGTTCTCCCCTCCAGGCGAGATGAGGCCCATTTCCGCTGAGGCGTCTCGAGGCTAATCACAACTAACCTCTGGAACTTCCAAAGGGGTCCTTCACACCCTTGCTGCAAGTCAAGAAGTTCTCCGACATACCCATCTCCACTCGAGAGGAAGGACGAGGGTCCCGCCCACATCCAGTGGAGCCCCGTTTCCGCCTCGTAGCTCGAGAAGAGGGATCCTTTCCCTTCGTCTTCGGGAAAAGAATTCCAGGCCTTCCGCGTCGCATATCAAGAGGAGGACGCTTTCAACAGGAAAGACGAGAGGAACTCCAGGGCCTTGCCAGCATTCCTAAGAGTCCCCCAGATGTCTAAGTCCATTCAGGAAGAACCTGTTTTCCCTGCACTGCCTCGACGTCCACGCCGAGGATCGACTCACACCACCGTGGCACGTGGGACAGCCCTGTTGGAAAGCCCTCGTGGGAAAGCCTCATGGAAAGCGACAGATCCCTTGATCCACACGTCAGCAAGCGTGACACTGCTGCTACAGCTCGTGAGGAAATGGCCAGGTGCATGCCCCCACACGAGATGAGGAATGACTCCCCTGGCGAGACTCCAGAAGTACGGAAAGATTCATGTCAGCAATGGAGAGGCATCCTCAGGGTTGGCCCCGACTCCAAAAAGGTCTTAGGCCCCGGCATCGACGGGAGAGGAATCCCGAGAGGCTCCAGAGCAACTCGCTTGGGGACTGGCCTTTCCTGAGGCCACCAGAGCGGTCCCTGAGGTCCCGTCTTAAGTTGAGAGCACCTGCAACAACTCGAGAAAATCCAGGAGGTTCTCCCCTCCAGGCGAGATGAGGCCCATTTCCGCTGAGGCGTCTCGAGGATAATCACACCTAATATCTGGAACTTCCAAAGGGTCCTTCACACCCTTGCTGCAACTCAAGAAGTTTCCCGACATACCCGTCTCCACTCGAGACGAAGCACGAGAGTCCCGCCCACATCCAGAGGAGCCCCGTTTCCGCCTCATAGCTAGAGAGGAGGGATCCTTTCCCTGCGTGGTCGGGAAAGAGTTCCCGGCGTTCCCGTCGCATCTCAAGTGGAGGCGCTCTGCACAGGAAAGGCCAGAGGAACTCCACGGTCGTGTCACGATTCCCAGAGTCCCCCAGATGTCTCAGTCCATTCCAGGAAACCCTGTTTTCCCTGCACTGCCTCGACTTTCAAGCCGAGGATTGACTCACACCACGGTGGCACGTGGGACAGCCCTGAGGGAAAGCCTCATGGGAAAGCCTCGTGGGGAAAGCACCGAGGGAAAGCCACTGATCCCATGATCCTCCCGACGGGAAGCATGATATTGCTGCTACAGCTCGGGAGGAAAGCAGAAGTGCATGCCTCCACACGAGACGAAGACTCACTCCTCAGGGGATACTCCAGAAGTACCCCAAGATCCATCCCATGTCAGCGAGAGAGGAATCCTCAGGTTCCGGCAGCGACTCCACGAATTCCTCCATCCGTCAAATGTCGGCCCGCTAAAGACGCTGTTGTT
>NW_017192114.1:0-10446 GCF_001704415.2 Capra hircus
CGAGAACCTTGGAGTGGTCACTGCAAACAATAAAGAACAGAATAATCAGATTAGGAAGCAGCAGGGCAACAGCAGGCGCCTCCCTTCAGCCGGTTTGCTGCGCCAGACTAAACCGCAGGAGAGATCGTTTCCAGGCCCCCTTGGGCGGTTTTGCTACCACACTATCAGAGCTGACCGTGGGAGTGCGAAGGAGGAAAGGGGTGGGTGGAGGGGACGGGGGGTGGGGGTGCCCGGGGCGGTGAAAGCGACGGGGTCTCGGCGCGCGGTTTTTTTTTTCTTTTTTTTTTTCTTTATGCAGGAGCATGTCCAGGCGTCGGTTGGCCTGGATCCGCGTGTGGACCACGCCAGACCGCCCCGCGGAGCCCAACCATGGGAATCAGACCTAGCAAGACGCTTGGAAGGAGCCCTCTGCGCGGCGCAGCCTATAGGCAGAGCACCGCCAGCATTATCAGAGCCCCTCCGGAGAAGAGAGCAGCCGAGGCCCAGTCAAGAGGAAAGGCCCTGCTTGCACGGAGCTAAGTGCGCCTCCAGTACGGCAGAGCTCTAGCTCTGCTCAGGCCCCGATCTGGCAGAGTTTCTGGGGCGCGAGGCTGCTCGGCCGGGGGCTCGCTTGCCCAGACTTGCCTTGCTTTTAGGCTCCCTCCCAGGAAGGAGCTGTCTGAGCGAGCCTGGGGAGACGCCCACTGGTGCCTTCCTTGCCTCAGCTCCAATCCTGCCTTGCCTTTGCACATAGGTGCCAGGCGTGTTGGGGAGGGCTTAGGGGGCTGGTGGGTTGCACACACTGCCAAGGGCTTCAGCAGTGAGAGCTCTGTCAGAGGGAAGGGAAGGCAACTGCAGGGCTCCTCCAGCGGTTTCTAGGCCGCCTAGAATCAGCGCCGCACCGGAGAGCACCAGGCTCCCAGGGCCCTGGCTGGGGTTTTCAGCCCCACACACGGAGGCTGATTCCTTGGGTGCCCAGAAAGTGTATGACAGACGTAGGTTCCCTAGCACTCTCCTCCCCAGCAGAGACATGTGCAGGTGGTTGGGGCCTGATCCTGCGTGTCTGGGTTCCTGCCCACAGCCCAACTCAGGGGAAGCAGCCCCTGAGGCAAGACCTGCTGGAGGAGCCCTGCGCGCGCCGCCTGATAGGCGAGAGCACAGCCAGCAGTGAAGCGAGCCTCCTCGGGGAAGAGGAGGCAGCCCAGCCCCAGTCAAGTTGAAAGCCCTGCTTGCACGGAGCTAAGTGCGCCTCCAGTACGGCAGAGCTCTAGCTCTGCTCAGAGCCCCGATCTGGCAGAGTTCCTGGCGCGAGGCTGCTCTGCCGGGGGCTAGCCTTGCCCAGACTTGCCTTGCTTTTAGGCTGCCTCTCCAGGAAGGAGCAGGCAGCAGGAGCCTGGGAGTCGCCACTGGCGCCTTTCTTGCCTCAGCTCCAATCCTGCCTTGCCTTTGCACTTAGGTCCCAGTCCTCCTTAAGGAGAGCTTAGGGGCTGGTGGGTTGCACACTGCCAAGGGCTCCAGCAGTGAGAATTCTGTCAGAGGGAAGGGAAGGGCAACTGCAGGGCTCCTCCAGCGGTTGCTTGTCCGCCCAGATTCAGCGCCACACGGAGAGCACCAGGCTCCCAGGGCCCCTGGCTGGGGTTTTCAGCCCCGCACACACGGAGGCTGATTCCTTGGGTGCCCAGAAAGTGTATGACAGACGTAGGTTCCCTAGCACTCTCCTCCCCAGCAGAGACATGTGCAGGTGTTTGGGGCCTGATCCTGCGTGTCTGGGTTCCTGCCCACAGCCCCAACTCAGGGGAAGCAGCCCCTGAGGCAAGACCTGCTGGAGGAGCCCTGCGCCCCCGCCTGATAGGCGAGTGCACAGCCAGCAGGGAAGCGAGCCTCCTCGGGGGAAGAGGAGGCAGCAAGTCCCCGTCAAGCTGAAATCCCTGCTTACACGAAGCTAAGTGCGACTCCAGTACGGCAGATCTCTAGCTCTGTTCAGAGGCCCGATCTGGCAGAGTTCCTGGCACCAAGATGCTCTGCCATAGGCGAGCCTTGCGCAGACTTGCCTTGCTTTAAGGCTCCCTCCCCAGGAAGGAGCAGGCTGTGTGAGGCTCGGAAACGCCACTGGCGCCTTCCTGGCTTCAGCTCTACCCCTGCCTTGCCTTTGCACTTAGGTCCCCAAGCGTCCTTGAGGAGGGCTTAGGGGCTGGTGGGTTGCACACTGCCAAGGGCTCCAGCAGTGAAAGCTCTGTCAGAGGGAAGCGAAGGGCAACCAGCAGGGCTCCTTCAGCGGTTCCTTGGCCGCCCAGACAAAGCTCCGCACGGAGAGCACCAGGTTCCAAGGGCCCCTGGCTGGGTTTTGCATCCCCACACTCCCAGAGGCTGACTCCGTGGGTGCCTAGAAAGTGTGTGAGAGACGTAGGTTCCCTAGCACTCTCCTCCCCAGCAGAGACATGTGCAGGTGGTTGGGGCCTTATCCTGCGTGTCTGGGTTCCCGCCCACAGCCTCAACTCAGGGGAAGCAGCCCCTGAGGCAAGACCTGCTGGAGGAGCCCTGCGGCGCCCGCCTGATAGGCGAGAGCACAGCCAGCAGTGTAGCGAGCCTCCTCGGGAGAAAGAGGAGGCAGCCGAGCCCAGTCAAGAGGAAAGCCCTGCTTGCACGGAGCTAAGTGCGCCTCCAGTACGGCAGAGCTCTAGCTCTGCTCAGAGCCCCGATCTGGCAGAGTTTCTGGCGCGAGGCTGCTCGGCCGGGGGCTCGCCTTGCCCAGACTTGCCTTGCTTTTAGGCTCCCTCCCCAGGAAGGAGCTGTCTGAGCGAGCCTGGGAGACGCCACTGGTGCCTTCCTTGCCTCAGCTCCAATCCTGCCTTGCCTTTGCACATAGGTGCCAGGCGTCGTTGGGGAGGGCTTTAGGGGGTGGTGGGTTGCACACTGCCAAGGGCTTCAGCAGTGAGAGCTCTGTCAGAGGGAAGGGAAGGGCAACTGCAGGGCTCCTCCAGCGGTTTCTAGGCCGCCTAGAATCAGCGCCGCACCGGAGAGCACCAGGCTCCCAGGGCCCCTGGCTGGGGTTTTCAGCCCCGCACACACGGAGGCTGATTCCTTGGGTGCCCAGAAAGTGTATGACAGACGTAGGTTCCCTAGCACTCTCCTCCCCAGCAGAGACATGTGCCAGGTGTTTGGGGCCTGATCCTGCGTGTCTGGGTTCCTGCCCACAGCCCGAACTCAGGGGAAGCAGCCCCTGAGGCAAGACCTGCTGGAGGAGCCCTGCGCGCCCGCCTGATAGGCGAGAGCACAGCCAGCAGTGGTAAGCGAGCCTCCTCGGGAGAAGAGAAGGCAGCCGAGCCCCAGTCAAGAGGAAAGCCCTGCTTGCACCGGAGCTAAGTGGCGCCTCCAGTACGGCAGAGCTCTAGCTCTGCTCAGAGCCCCGATCTGGCAGAGTTCCTGGCGCGAGGCTGCTCTGCCCGGGGGCTACGCCTTGCCCAGACTTGCCTTGCTTTTAGGCTGCCTCTCCAGGAAGGAGCAGGCAGCAGGAGCCTGGGAGTCGCCACTGGCGCCTTTCTTGCCTCAGCTCCAATCCTGCCTTGCCTTTGCACTTAGGTCCCAGTCCTCCTTAAGGAGAGCTTAGGGGCTGGTGGGTTGCACACTGCCCAAGGGCTCCAGCAGTGAGAACTCTGTCAGAGGGAAGGGACGGGCAACTGCAGGGCTCCTCCAGCGGTTGCTTGTCCGCCCAGATTCAGCGCCACACGGAGAGCACCAGGCTCCCAGGGCCCCTGGCTGGGGTTTTCAGCCCCGCACACACGGAGGCTGATTCCTTGGGTGCCCAGAAAGTGTATGACAGACGTAGGTTCCCTAGCACTCTCCTCCCCAGCAGAGACATGTGCAGGTGGTTGGGGCCTGATCCTGCGTGTCTGGGTTCCTGCCCACAGCCCCAACTCAGGGGAAGCAGCCCCTGAGGCAAGACCTGCTGGAGGAGCCCTGCGCCCCCGCCTGATAGGCGAGAGCACAGCCAGCAGTGTAAGCGAGCCTCCTCGGGGAGAAGAGGAGGCAGCCGAGCCCCAGTCAAGAGTGAAAGCCCTGCTTGCACGGAGCTAAGTGCGCTCCAGTACGGCAGAGCTCTAGCTCTGCTCAGAGCCCCGATCTGGCAGAGTTCCTGGCGCGAGCTGCTCTGCCAAGGGGCTAGCCTTGCCCAGACTTGCCTTGCTTTTAGGCTGCCTCTCCAGGAAGGAGCAGGCAGCAGGAGCTGGGAGTCGCCACTGGCGCCTTTCTTGCCTCAGCTCCAATCCTGCCTTGCCTTTGCACTTAGGTCCCAGTCCTCCTTAAGAGAGCTTAGGGCTGGTGGGTTGCACACTGCCAAGGGCTCCAGCAGTGAGAATTCTGTCAGAGGGAAGGGAAGGGCAACTGCAGGGCTCCTCCAGCGGTTGCTTGGCGCCCAGATTCAGCGCCACACGGAGAGCACCAGGCTCCAGGGCCCCTGGCTGGGGTTTTCAGACACACGGAGGCTGATTCCTTGGGTGCCCAGAAAGTGTATGACAGACGTAGGTTCCCTAGCACTCTCCTCCCAGCAGAGACATGTGCAGGTGTTTGGGGCCTGATCCTGCGTGTCTGGGTTCCTGCCCACAGCCCCAACTCAGGGGAAGCAGCCCCTGAGGCAAGACCTGCTGGAGGAGCCCTGCGCCCCGCCTGATAGGCGAGTGCACAGCCCAGCAGGGAAGCGAGCCTCCCTCGGGGAAGAGGAGGCAGCAAGTCCCCGTCAAGCTGAAATCCCTGCTTCCACGAAGCTAAGTGCGACTCCAGTACGGCAGATCTCTAGCTCTGTTCAGAGCCCGATCTGGCAGAGTTCCTGGCACCAAGATGCTCTGCGATAGGCGAGCCTTGCGCAGACTTGCCTTGCTTTAAGGCTCCCTCCCCAGGAAGGAGCAGGCTGTGTGAGGCCGGAACGCCACTGGCGCCTTCCTGGCTTCAGCTCTACCCTGCCTTGCCTTTGCACTTAGGTCCAAGCGTCCTTGAGGAGGGCTTAGGGGCTGGTGGGTTGCACACTGCCAAGGGCTCCAGCAGTGAAAGCTCTGTCAGAGGGAAGCGAAGGGCAACAGGCAGGGCTCCTTCAGCGGTTCCTTGGCCGCCCAGACAAAGCTCCGCACGGAGAGCACCAGGTTCCAAGGGCCCCTGGCTGGGTTTTGCATCCCCACACTCCCAGAGGCTGACTCCGTGGGTGCCCTAGAAAGTGTGTGAGAGACGTAGGTTCCCTAGCACTCTCCTCCCCAGCAGAGACATGTGCAGGTGGTTTGGGGCCTTGATCCTGCGTGTCTGGGTTCCCGCCCACAGCCTCAACTCAGGGGAAGCAGCCCCTGAGGCAAGACCTGCTGGAGGAGCCCTGCGCGCCCGCCTGATAGGCGAGAGCACAGCCAGCAGTGTAGCGAGCCTCCTCGGGAGAAGAGGAGGCAGCCGAGCCCAGTCAAGAGGAAAGCCCTGCTTGCACGGAGCTAAGTGCGCCTCCAGTACGGCAGAGCTCTAGCTCTGCTCAGAGCCCCGATCTGGCAGAGTTTCTGGCGCGAGGCTGCTCGGCCGGGGGCTCGCCTTGCCCAGACTTGCCTTGCTTTTAGGCTCCCTCCCCAGGAAGGAGCTGTCTGAGCGAGCCTGGGAGACGCCACTGGTGCCTTCCTTGCCTCAGCTCCAATCCTGCCTTGCCTTTGCACATAGGTGCCAGGCGTCGTTGGGGAGGGCTTAGGGGGTGGTGGGTTGCACACTGCCAAGGGCTTCAGCAGTGAGAACTCTGTCAGAGGGAAGGGAAGGGCAACTGCAGGGCTCCTCCAGCGGATTCTAGGCCGCCTAGAATCAGCGCCGCACCGGAGAGCACCAGGCTCCCAGGGCCCCTGGCTGGGGTTTTCAGCCCCGCACACACGGAGGCTGATTCCTTGGGTGCCCAGAAAGTGTATGACAGACGTAGGTTCCCTAGCACTCTCCTCCCCAGCAGAGACATGTGCAGGTGTTTGGGGCCTGATCCTGCGTGTCTGGGTTCCTGCCCACAGCCCGAACTCAGGGGAAGCAGCCCCTGAGGCAAGACCTGCTGGAGGAGCCCTGCGCGCCCGCCTGATAGGCGAGAGCACAGCCAGCAGTGTAGCGAGCCTCCTCGGGAGAAGAGAAGGCAGCCGAGCCCAGTCAAGAGGAAAGCCCTGCTTGCACGGAGCTAAGTGCGCCTCCAGTACGGCAGAGCTCTAGCTCTGCTCAGAGCCCCGATCTGGCAGAGTTCCTGGCGCGAGGCTGCTCTGCCGGGGGCTAGCCTTGCCCAGACTTGCCTTGCTTTTAGGCTGCCTCTCCAGGAAGGAGCAGGCAGCAGGAGCCTGGGAGTCGCCACTGGCGCCTTTCTTGCCTCAGCTCCAATCCTGGCCTTGCCTTTGCACTTAGGTCCCAGTCCTCCTTAAGGAGAGCTTAGGGGCTGGTGGGTTGCACACTGCCAAGGGCTCCAGCAGTGAGAACTCTGTCAGAGGGAAGGGAAGGGCAACTGCAGGGCTCCTCCAGCGGTTGCTTGTCCGCCCAGATTCAGCGCCACACGGAGAGCACCAGGCTCCCAGGGCCCCTGGCTGGGGTTTTCAGCCCCGCACACACGGAGGCTGATTCCTTGGGTGCCCAGAAAGTGTATGACAGACGTAGGTTCCCTAGCACTCTCCTCCCCAGCAGAGACATGTGCAGGTGTTTGGGGCCTGATCCTGCGTGTCTGGGTTCCTGCCCACAGCCCCAACTCAGGGGAAGCAGCCCCTGAGGCAAGACCTGCTGGAGGAGCCCTGCGCCCCCGCCTGATAGGCGAGTGCACAGCCAGCAGGGAAGCGAGCCTCCTCGGGGGAAGAGGAGGCAGCAAGTCCCCGTCAAGCTGAAATCCCTGCTTACACGAAGCTAAGTGCGACTCCAGTACGGCAGATCTCTAGCTCTGTTCAGAGGCCCGATCTGGCAGAGTTCCTGGCACCAAGATGCTCTGCCATAGGCGAGCCTTGCGCAGACTTGCCTTGCTTTAAGGCTCCCTCCCCAGGAAGGAGCAGGCTGTGTGAGGCTCGGAAACGCCACTGGCGCCTTCCTGGCTTCAGCTCTACCCCTGCCTTGCCTTTGCACTTAGGTCCCAAGCGTCCTTGAGGAGGGCTTAGGGGCTGGTGGGTTGCACACTGCCAAGGGCTCCAGCAGTGAAAGCTCTGTCAGAGGGAAGCGAAGGGCAACAGCAGGGCTCCTTCAGCGGTTCCTTGGCCGCCCAGACAAAGCTCCGCACGGAGAGCACCAGGTTCCAAGGGCCCCTGGCTGGGTTTTGCATCCCCACACTCCCAGAGGCTGACTCCGTGGGTGCCTAGAAAGTGTGTGAGAGACGTAGGTTCCCTAGCACTCTCCTCCCCAGCAGAGACATGTGCAGGTGGTTGGGGCCTTATCCTGCGTGTCTGGGTTCCCGCCCACAGCCTCAACTCAGGGGAAGCAGCCCCTGAGGCAAGACCTGCTGGAGGAGCCCTGCGCGCCCGCCTGATAGGCGAGAGCACAGCCAGCAGTGTAGCGAGCCTCCTCGGGAGAAGAGGAGGCAGCCGAGCCCAGTCAAGAGGAAAGCCCTGCTTGCACGGAGCTAAGTGCGCCTCCAGTACGGCAGAGCTCTAGCTCTGCTCAGAGCCCCGATCTGGCAGAGTTTCTGGCGCGAGGCTGCTCGGCCGGGGGCTCGCCTTGCCCAGACTTGCCTTGCTTTTAGGCTCCCTCCCCAGGAAGGAGCTGTCTGAGCGAGCCTGGGAGACGCCACTGGTGCCTTCCTTGCCTCAGCTCCAATCCTGCCTTGCCTTTGCACATAGGTGCCAGGCGTCGTTGGGGAGGGCTTAGGGGGTGGTGGGTTGCACACTGCCAAGGGCTTCAGCAGTGAGAACTCTGTCAGAGGGAAGGGAAGGGCAACTGCAGGGCTCCTCCAGCGGATTCTAGGCCGCCTAGAATCAGCGCCGCACCGAGAGCACCAGGCTCCCAGGGCCCCTGGCTGGGGTTTTCAGCCCCGCACACACGGAGGCTGATTCCTTGGGTGCCCAGAAAGTGTATGACAGACGTAGGTTCCCTAGCACTCTCCTCCCCAGCAGAGACATGTGCAGGTGTTTGGGGCCTGATCCTGCGTGTCTGGGTTCCTGCCCACAGCCCGAACTCAGGGGAAGCAGCCCCTGAGGCAAGACCTGCTGGAGGAGCCCTGCGCGCCCGCCTGATAGGCGAGAGCACAGCCAGCAGTGTAGCGAGCCTCCTCGGGAGAAGAGAAGGCAGCCGAGCCCAGTCAAGAGGAAAGCCCTGCTTGCACGGAGCTAAGTGCGCCTCCAGTACGGCAGAGCTCTAGCTCTGCTCAGAGCCCCGATCTGGCAGAGTTCCTGGCGCGAGGCTGCTCTGCCGGGGGCTAGCCTTGCCCAGACTTGCCTTGCTTTTAGGCTGCCTCTCCAGGAAGGAGCAGGCAGCAGGAGCCTGGGAGTCGCCACTGGCGCCTTTCTTGCCTCAGCTCCAATCCTGCCTTGCCTTTGCACTTAGGTCCCAGTCCTCCTTAAGGAGAGCTTAGGGGCTGGTGGGTTGCACACTGCCAAGGGCTCCAGCAGTGAGAACTCTGTCAGAGGGAAGGGACGGGCAACTGCAGGGCTCCTCCAGCGGTTGCTTGTCCGCCCAGATTCAGCGCCACACGGAGAGCACCAGGCTCCCAGGGCCCCTGGCTGGGGTTTTCAGCCCCGCACACACGGAGGCTGATTCCTTGGGTGCCCAGAAAGTGTATGACAGACGTAGGTTCCCTAGCACTCTCCTCCCCAGCAGAGACATGTGCAGGTGTTTGGGGCCTGATCCTGCGTGTCTGGGTTCCTGCCCACAGCCCCAACTCAGGGGAAGCAGCCCCTGAGGCAAGACCTGCTGGAGGAGCCCTGCGCCCCCGCCTGATAGGCGAGTGCACAGCCAGCAGGGAAGCGAGCCTCCTCGGGGGAAGAGGAGGCAGCAAGTCCCCGTCAAGCTGAAATCCCTGCTTACACGAAGCTAAGTGCGACTCCAGTACGGCAGATCTCTAGCTCTGTTCAGAGGCCCGATCTGGCAGAGTTCCTGGCACCAAGATGCTCTGCCATAGGCGAGCCTTGCGCAGACTTGCCTTGCTTTAAGGCTCCCTCCCCAGGAAGGAGCAGGCTGTGTGAGGCTCGGAAACGCCACTGGCGCCTTCCTGGCTTCAGCTCTACCCCTGCCTTGCCTTTGCACTTAGGTCCCAAGCGTCCTTGAGGAGGGCTTAGGGGCTGGTGGGTTGCACACTGCCAAGGGCTCCAGCAGTGAAAGCTCTGTCAGAGGGAAGCGAAGGGCAACAGCAGGGCTCCTTCAGCGGTTCCTTGGCCGCCCAGACAAAGCTCCGCACGGAGAGCACCAGGTTCCAAGGGCCCCTGGCTGGGTTTTGCATCCCCACACTCCCAGAGGCTGACTCCGTGGGTGCCTAGAAAGTGTGTGAGAGACGTAGGTTCCCTAGCACTCTCCTCCCCAGCAGAGACATGTGCAGGTGGTTGGGGCCTGATCCTGCGTGTCTGGGTTCCCGCCCACAGCCTCAACTCAGGGGAAGCAGCCCCTGAGGCAAGACCTGCTGGAGGAGCCCTGCGCGCCCGCCTGATAGGCGAGAGCACAGCCAGCAGTGTAGCGAGCCTCCTCGGGAGAAGAGGAGGCAGCCGAGCCCAGTCAAGAGGAAAGCCCTGCTTGCACGGAGCTAAGTGCGCCTCCAGTACGGCAGAGCTCTAGCTCTGCTCAGAGCCCCGATCTGGCAGAGTTTCTGGCGCGAGGCTGCTCGGCCGGGGCTCGCCTTGCCCAGACTTGCCTTGCTTTTAGGCTCCCTCCCCAGGAAGGAGCTGTCTGAGCGAGCCTGGGAGACGCCACTGGTGCCTTCCTTGCCTCAGCTCCAATCCTGCCTTGCCTTTGCACATAGGTGCCAGGCGTCGTTGGGGAGGGCTTAGGGGGTGGTGGGTTGCACACTGCCAAGGGCTTCAGCAGTGAGAACTCTGTCAGAGGGAAGGGAAGGGCAACTGCAGGGCTCCTCCAGCGGATTCTAGGCCGCCTAGAATCAGCGCCGCACCGAGAGCACCAGGCTCCCAGGGCCCCTGGCTGGGGTTTTCAGCCCCGCACACACGGAGGCTGATTCCTTGGGTGCCCAGAAAGTGTATGACAGACGTAGGTTCCCTAGCACTCTCCTCCCCAGCAGAGACATGTGCAGGTGTTTGGGGCCTGATCCTGCGTGTCTGGGTTCCTGCCCACAGCCCGAACTCAGGGGAAGCAGCCCTGAGGCAAGACCTGCTGGAGGAGCCCTGCTGCGCCCGCCTGATAGGCGAGAGCACAGCCAGCAGTGTAGCGAGCCTCCTCGGGAGAAGAGAAGGCAGCCGAGCCCAGTCAAGAGGAAAGCCCTGCTTGCACGGAGCTAAGTGCGCCTCCAGTACGGCAGAGCTCTAGCTCTGCTCAGAGCCCCGATCTGGCAGAGTTCCTGGCGCGAGGCTGCTCTGC
>NW_017192115.1:0-10445 GCF_001704415.2 Capra hircus
GCATGGGGACTGGCCTTTCCTGAGGCCACCAGAGCGTGTCCCTGAGGTCCCCTTCGTAAGTCGAGAGCACCTGCCGCAACTCGAGAAAATCCAGGAGGTTCTCCCATCCAGGTGAGATGAGGCCATTTCCCCTGAGGCGTCTCGAGGCAAAACACACCTCATCTCTGGAACTTCCAAAGGTCCTTCACACCCTTGCTGCAACTCAAAAATTTCCCCGACATACCCCGTCTCCACTCGAGAGGAAGGACGAGAGTCCCGCCCACATCCAGAGGAGCAGCCGGTTTCCGCCTCCTAGCTCGAGATGAGGGATCTTTTCTCTGCGTGTTCGGTCAAGTATTCCCGGCGTTCCGGCGCATCTCAAGAGGAGCGCCTCTCCACAGGAAAGGCGAGAGGAACTCCAGGGTCGTGCCACCATTCCCAGAGTCCCCCAGGTGTCTCAGTCCATTCCAGGGAAACCTGTTTTCCCTGCACTGCCTCGTCTTTCAAGCCGAGGATCGATTCACACCACGGTGGCACATGGGACAGCCCTGTGGGAAAGCCTCATGGGAAAGCCTTATGGGGAAAGCCTCGTGAGGAGGCCTCGAGGGAAAGCCACTGATCCCTTGATCCACGCGAAGGGAAGGGTGACACTGCTGCTACAGTCGGGAGGAAAGCGCACGTGCATGACCCTACTTAGAGGAGGACTGACTCCCCTGGGTAGACTCCAGAAGTACCCCAAGATCCATGTCAGCAATGGAGAGGAATCCTCAGGTTTGGCACAGGCTCCAAACAAGGTCTTAGGCCCCGGCATTGACGGGAGAGGAATACCAAGAAGCCCCCGAGTAACTCGCATTGGGACCTGCCTTTCCTGAGGCCACCAGAGCGGATCGCTGAGGTCCCCGTCGTAAGTTGAGAGCACCTACCGCAAGTCGAGAAAATCCAGGAGGTTCTCCCATCCAGGCGAGATAAGGCCCATTTCCGCTGAGGCGTCTTGAGGCTAATCACACCTAACCTCTGGAACTTCCAAAGGGTCCTTCACACCATTGCTGCAACTCAAGAAGTTCCCTGACATACCCGTCTCCATTAAAGAGGAAGCACGAGAGTCCCCGCCCACATCCAGAGGAGCCCCGTGTCCGCCTCCTAGCTGGAGAGGAGGGATCCTTTCCCTGCGTGGTCTGGAAAGAATTCCAGGCGTTCCCATAGCATCTCAAGAGGAGGCGCTCTCCACAGGAAAGGCGAGAGGAACTCCAGGGTCGTGCCACCATTCCCAGAGTCCCCCAGAATCTCAGTCCATTCCAGGGAAACCTGTTTTCCCTGCACTGCCTCGACTTTCAATCCGAGGATCGACTCACACCACGGTGGCACTTGGGAGAGCCCTGTGGGAAAGATTCGTGGGAAAGCCTCGTGGGAATGCCTCGAGGGAAAGCCACAGATCCCTTGATCCACGCGAATTGAAGCGTGACACTGCTGCTACAGCTAGGGAGGAAAGCGCACGTGCACGCCCCCACTCGAGACGAGGACGGACTCCCCACGGGAAACTCCAGAAGTACCCCAAAATCCATGTCAGCACTGGAGAGGAATCCTCAGCTTCCGGCACCGACTCCACACATGGTCTTAGGCCCCGGCATCGATGGGAGAGGAATCCCGAGAGGCCCCATGCAACTCGCATGGGGACTGTCCTTTCCTGAGGCCACCAGAGCGGGTCCCTGAGGTCCCCGTCGTAAGTCGAGAGCACCTGCCACAACTCGAAAACATCCAGGAGGTTCTCCCCTCCAGGCGAGATGAGGCCTATTTCCGCTGAGGCGTCTCAAGGCTAATCACATCTAACATCTGGAACTTCCAAAGGGTCTTTCACACCTTTGCTGCAACTCAAGAAGTTCCCTGACATACCCGTCTCCACTCGAGAGGAAGCATGAGAGTCCCGCCCACATCCAGAGGAGCCCCGTTTCCGCCTCCTAGCTCGAGAGGAGGGATCCTTTTCTGTGTGATCGGGAAAGAATTCCCGGCGTTCCCGTCACATCTCAAGTGGAGGCGCTCTCCACAGGAAAGGCGAGAGGAACTCCAGGGTCGTGCCACATTCCCAGAGTCCCCCAGATGTCTCAGTAAATTCCAGGGAAACCTGTTTTCCCTGTACTGCCTCGACTTTCAAGCCGAGGATCGACTCACACCACGGTGGCACGTGGGACAGCCCTGTGGGAAAGCCTCGTGGGAAAGCCTCGTGGGAAAGCCTCAAGCGAAAGCCACAGATCCCTTGATCGACGCCTATGGAAGCGTGACACCGCTGCTACAGCTCGGGAGGAAAGCGCACGTGCATGCCCCCACTGGAGACGAGGACTGTCTCCCCTGCTGAGACTCCAGAAGTACCCCAAGATCCATGTCGGCACTGGAGAGGAATCCTTAGGTTCCGGCACCGACTCCCCACAAGGTCTTAGGCCCCGGCATCGTACGGGAGAGGAATCACGAGAGGCCCCTGAGCAACTCGCATGGGGTCTAGCCTTTCCTGAGACCACTAGAGCGTATCCTTCAGGTCCCCGTCATAACTCGAGAGCACCTGCCGCAACTCGAGAAAATCCAGGAGGTTCTCCCCTCCAGGCGAGGTGAGGCCCATTTCCGCTGAGGCATCTCGAGGCAAATCACACCTAACCTCTGGAACTTCCAAAGGGTCCTTCACACCCTTGCTGCAACTCAAAAAGTTCCCCGACACACCCGTCTCCACTCGAGAGGAAGCACGAGAGCCTCGCCCACATCCAGAGGAGCCCCTTGTCCGACTCCTAGCTCGAGAGGAGGGATCCTTTCCTTGCGTGTTTGGTCAAGTATTCCCGGTGTTCCGTCGCATCTCAAGAGGAGGCGCTCTCCACAGGAAAGGCGAGAGGAACTCCAGGGTCTTGCCACCATTCCCAGAGTCCCCCAGATGTCTCAGTCCATTCCAGGGAAACCTGTTTTCCCTGCACTGTCTCGACTTTCAAGCCGAATATCGACTCACACCACGGTGGCAGGTGGGACAGCCCTGTGGGAAAGCCTCGTGGGAAAGCCTCGTGGGAAAGCCTCGAGGGAAAGCCACAGATCCCTTGATCCACGCCACGGGAAGCGCGAAACTGCATCTACAACTCGGGAGGAAAGCGCACGTGCATGCCCCCACTCGAGACGAGGACTGACGCCCTGGGGAGACTCCGGAAGTACCCCAAGATCCATGTCAGCACTGGAGAGGAATCCTCAGGTTCTGCCACCGACTCCACACAAGGTCTTAGGCCCCGTCATTGACGGGAGAGGAATCCCGAGAGGCCCCGAGCAACTCGCATGGGGACTGGCCTTTCCTGAGGCCAACAGAGCGGGTCCCTGAGGTCCCCGTCGTAAGTCGAGAGCACCTGCCGCAACTCGAGAAAATCCAGGAGATTCCCCCTCCAGGCGATATGAGGCCCATTTGTGCTGAGGCCTCTCGAGGCTAATCACACCTAACCTCTGGAACTTCCAAAGGGTCCCTCACACCCTTGCTGCAACTCATGAAGTTCCCTGACTTACCCGTCTCCACTCGAGAGGAAGCACGAGAGTCCCGCCAACATCCAGAGGAGACACGTTTCTGCCTCCTAGCTCAAGAGGAGGGATCCTTTCCCTGCGTGTTCGAGAAAGAATTCCTGGCGTTCCCGTCGCATCTCAAGAGGAGGCGCTCTCCACAGAAAAGGCGAGAGGAACTCCAGGGTCGTGCCACCATTCGCAGAGTCTCCCAGATGTCTCAGTCAATTCCAGGGAAACCAGTTTTCCCTGCACTGCCTCCACTTTCAAGCCGAGGATCGACTCACACAACGGTGGCACGTGGGACAGCCCTGTGGGAAAGCCTCGTGGGAAAGCCTCGTGGGAAAGCCTCGAGGTAAAGCCCCTGATCCCTTGATCCACGCGAAGGGAAGCGTGACACTGCTGCTACAGCTCGGGAGGAAAGCGCACGTGCATGCCCCCACTCGAGACAAGGTCTGACTCCACTGAGGAGACTCCAGAAGTACCCCATGATCCATGTCAGCACTGGAGAGGAATGCTCAGGTTCTGGCACCGACTCCACACAAGATCTTAGGCCCCGCATCGACGGTAGCGGAATACCGAGAGGCCCCCGAGCAACTCGCATGGGGACTGGCCTTTCCTGAGGCCACCAGAGCGGGTCCCTGAGGTCCCCGTCGTAAGTCGAGAGCACCTGCCGCAACTCGAGAAAATCCAGGAGGTTCTCCCCTCCAGGCGAGATGAGGCCCATTTCCGCTGAGGCGACTCCAGGCTAATCACACCTAACCTCTGGAACTTCCAAAGGGTCCTTCACACCCTTGCTGCAACTCAAGAAGTTCCCCGACATACCCGTCTCCGATCGAGAGGAAGCACGAGAGTCACGCCCACATCCAGAGGAGTCCCTTTTCCACCTCCTAGCTAGAGAAGAGGGATCCTTTCCCTGCGTGGTCTGGAAAGAATTCCTGTCTTTCCCGTAGCATCTCAAGAGCAGGCGCTCTCCACAGGAAAGGCGAGAGGAATTCCAGGGTCGTTCCACCATTCCCAGAGTCCCCCAGATATCTCAGTCCATTCCAGGGAAAACTGTTTTCCCTGCACTGCCTCGACTTTCAAGCCGAGGATCGACTCACACCACGGTGGCACGTGGGACAGCCCTGTGGGAAAGCCTCGAGGGAAAGCCACAGATCCCTTGATCCTCGCGAAGGGAAGCGTGACACCGCTGCTACAGCTTGGGAGGAAAGCGTACGTGCATTCCCCCACTCGAGACGAGGACTGACGCCCCTGGGGAGACTCCAGAAGGCCCCGAATATCCATGTCCACACTGCAGAGGAATCCTCAGGTTCTGGAACCGACTCCACACAAGGTCTTAGGCCCCTCCATTGACGGGAGAGGAATCCCTAGAGGCCCCCGAACAACTCGCATGGGGACTGGCCTTTCCTGAGGGCACCAGAGCGGATGCCTGAGGTCCCCTGTCGTAAGTCGAGAGCACCTGCCGCAACTCGAGAAAATCAAGGGGGTTCTCCGCTCCAGGCGAGATGAGGCCCATTTCCGCTGAGGCGTCTCGAGGCTAATCACACCTAACCTCTGGAACTTCCAAAGCGTCCTTCACACCCTTGCTGCAACTCAAGAAGTTCCCTGACATACCCGTCTCCACTCAAGAGGAAGCACGAGAGTCCCGCCCACATCTAGAGGAGCCCCGTTTCCGGCCTCCTAGCTCGAGAGGAGGGATCAATTCCCTTCGTGGTCGGGAAAGAATTCCCGCCGTTCCCGTCGCATGTCAAGAGGAGGCGCTCTCCACAGGAAAGACGAGAGGAACTCCAGGGTCGTGCCACCATTCCCAGAGTCCCCCAGATGTCTCAGTCCATTACAGGGAAACCTGTTTTCCCTGCACTGCCTCGACTTTCAAGCCGAGGATTGATTCACACCACGGTGGCACGTGGGACAGCCCTGTGGGAAAGCCTCGAGGGAAAGCCACAGATCCCTTGATCCAGGCGAAGGGAAGCGCGACACTACTGCTACAGCTCGGTAGGAAATTGCACGTGCATGCCCCCACTCGAGACGAGGACTGACTCCCCTGGCGAGACTCCAGAAATACCCCAAGATCTATGTCAGCACTGGAGAGGTATCCTCAGGTTCCGGCACCGACTCCACACAAGATCTTAGGCCCCTGCATCGACGGGAGAGGAATCCCGAGAGGGCCTCGAGCAACTCGCATGGGGACTGGCCTTTCCTGACGCCACCACAGCGGGTCCCTGAGGTTCCCTTCATAAGTCGAGAGCACCTGCCGCAACTCGAGAAAATCCAGGAGGTTCTGCCCTCCAGGCGAGATGAGGCCCATTTCCGCTGGGGCGTCTCGAGGCTAATCACACCTAAACTCTGGAACTTCCAAAGGGTCGTTCACACCCTTGCTGCAACTCAAGAAGTTCTCCGACATACCCAACTCCACTCGAGAGGAAGCACGAGAGTCCCGCCCACATCCAGAGGAGCCCCGTTTCCGCCTCCTAGCTCGAGAGGAGGGATCCTTTCCCTTCGTGGTCGGGAAAGAATTCCCGGCGTTCCCGTCGCATCTCAAGTGGAGGCGCTCTCCACAGGAAAGGCGAGAGGAACTCCAGGGTCGTGCCACATTCCCAGAATACCCCAGATGTCTCAGTCCATTCCAGGGAAACCTGTTTTCCCTGCATTGCCTTGACTTTCAAGCCGAGAATGGACTCACACCACGGTGGCACGTGGGACAGCCCTGTGGGAAAGCCTCGTGGGAAAGCCTTATGGGAAAGCCTCGAGAGAAAGCCCATGATCCCTTGATCCACGCGAAGGGAAGCGTGACACTGCTGCTACAGCTCGGGAGGAAAGCGCACGAGCATGCCCCCAATCGAGACGAGGACTGACTCCCCTGGGGAGACTCCAGAAGAACCCCAAGATCCATGTCAGCACTGGAGAGGAATCCTCAGGTTCCGGCACTGACTCCACACAAGGTTTTAGGCCCCTGCATCGACGGGAGAGGAAACCCGAGATGCCCCCGAGAGGCCCCCGAGCAACTCGCAAGGGGACTGGCCTTTCCTGAGGCCACCAGAGCGGGTCCCTGAGGTCCCCATCGTAAGTCGAGAGCACCTGACGCAACTCGAGAAAATCCAGGAGGTTCTCCCCTCCAGGCGAGATGAGGCCCATTTCCGCTGAGGCGTCTGGAGGCTAATCACATCTAACATCTGGAACTTCCAAAGGGTCCTTCACACCCTTACTGCAACTCAAGAAGTTCCTCGAAATACCGGTCTCCACTGGAGAGGAAGCACGAGAGTCCCGCCCACATCCAGCGGAGACCCGTTTCCGCCTCCTAGCCGGAGAGGAGGGATCCTTTCCCTGCGTGGTCGGAAAAGAATTCCCGGCGTTCCGGTCGCATCTCAAGAGGAGGCGCTCTCCACAGGAATGGAGAGAGGAACTCCAGGGTGGTGACACCATTCCCAGAGTCCCCCAGATGTCTCAGTCCATTCCAGGGAAACCTGTTTTCCCTGGACTGTCTCGACTTTCTAGCCGAGAATGGACTCACACCACGGTGGCACGTGGGACGTCCCTGTGGGAAAACCTCGTGGGAAAGCCTCGTGGGAAAGCCTCGAGGGAAAGCCACAGATATCTTGATCCAGGCGAAGGGAAGCGTGACACTGCTGCCACAGCTCGGGAGTAAAGCGCACGTGCATGCCCCCACTTGAGACGAGGACTGACTCCCCTGGGGAGACTCCAGAAGTACCCCAAGAAGCATGTCAGCACTGAAGAGGAATCCTCAGATTCCGGCACCGACGCCACACAAGGTCTTAGGCCCCGGCATCGACGGGAGAGGAAACCCGAGAGGCACCCGAGCAACTCGCATGGGGACTGGCCTTTTCTGAGGCCACCAGAGCGGTCCCTGAGGTCCCCGTCGTAAGTCGAGAGCACCTGTCGCAACTCGAGAAAATCCAGGAGGTTCTCCCCTCCAGGCGAGATGAGGCCCATTTCCGCTGAGACGTCTCGAGGCTAATCAAACCTAACCTATGGAACTTCCAAAGGGTCCTTCACACCCTTGCTGCAACTCAAGAAGTTCCCCGACATACCCGTCTCCACTCGAGAGGAAGCAGGAAAGTCCCGCCCACATCCAGAGGAGCCACGTTTCCTCCTCATAGCTCGAGAGGTTTGATCCTTTCCCTGCGTGGTCGGGAAAGAATTCGCGGCATTCCCGTCCCACATCAAGAGGAGGCGCTCTCCAGAGGAAAAGCTAGAGGAACTCCAGAGTCGTGCCCCCATTCCCAGAGTCCCCCAGATGTCTCAGTCCATTCCAGGGAAACCTGTATTCCCTGCACTGCCTCGACGTTCAAGCCGAGTATCGACTCACACCACAGTGGCACGTGGGACAGCCCTGTGGGAAAGCCTCGTGTTAAAGCCTCTTGGGAAAGCCTCGATGGAAAGCCACAGACCCGTTGATCCACGCGAAGGGAAGCGTGACTCTGCTGCTACAGCTCGGGAAGAAAGCGCACGTGCATGCCCCCACTCGAGTAGAGGACTGACTGCCCTGGGGAGACTCCAGAAGTACCCCAAGATCCATGTCAGCACTGGAGAGGAATCCTCAGGTTCCGGCACCGACTCCACACAAGATCTTAGGCCACCAGCATCGACAGAAGAGGAATTCCGAGAGGCCCCCGTGCAACTCGCATGGGGACAGGCCTTTCCTGAGGCCAGCAGAGCGGGTCCGTGATTTCCCCGTCGTAAGTCGAGAGCACCAGCCGCGACTCGAGAAAATCCAGGAGGTTCTCCCCTCCAGGCGAGCTGAGACCTATTTCCGCTGAGGTATCTCGAGGCTAATCACACCTTACCTCTGGAACATCCAAAGGGTTCTTCACACCCATGCTGCAACTCAAGAAGTTCCCCGACATACCCGACTCCTCTCGAGAGGAATCACGAGAGTCCCGCCCACAACCAGAGGAGCCCCGTTTCCACCTCCTAGCCCAGGAGGAGGGATCCTTTCCCTGCGTGGTCGGGAAAGAATTCCCGGCATTCCCGTCAGCATCTCAAGAGGAGGCGATCTCCACAGGAAAGGCGAGAGGAACTCCAGGGTCGTGCCACCATTCCCAGAGTCCCTTGGATGTCTCAGTCCATTCCAGGGAAACCTGTTTTCCGTGCACTGCCTCGAGTTTCAAGCCGAGGATCGACGCACACCACGGTGGCACGTGGGACAGCCCTGTGGGAAAGCCTCGGGGGAAACCCTCGTGGGAAAGCCTCTAGGAAAAGACACAAATCCCTTTATCCTCGCGAAGGGAAGCGTGACACTGCTGCTACAGCTGGGGAGGAAATCGCACGTGCATGCCCCCTCTCGAGACGAGGACTGACTCCCCTGGGGAGACTCCAGAAATACCCCAAGATCCATGTCAGCACTGGAGAGGAATGCTCAGGTTCCGGCACAGTCTCCACACAAGGTCTAGACCCCGGAATCTATGGAAGAGGAATCCCGAGAGGCCCCAGAGCAATTCGCATGGGGACTGGCCTTTCCTGAGGCCACCAGAGCGGGTCCCTGAGGTCCCCATCGTAAGTCGAGAGCACATGCCGCAACTCGAGAAAATCCAGGAGGTTCTCCCATCCAGGCGAGATGAGGCCCATTTCCGCTGAGGCGTCTGGAGGCTAATCACATCTAACATCTGGAACTTCCAAAGGGTCCTTCACACCCTTACTGCAACTCAAGAAGTTCCTCGAAATACCGGTCTCCACTGGAGAGGAAGCACGAGAGTCCGCCCACATCCAGCGGAGACCCCGTTTCCGCCTCCTAGCCCGAGAGGAGGGATCCTTTCCCTGCGTGGTCGGGAAAGAATTCCCGGCGTTCCCGTCGCATCTCAAGAGGAGGCGCTCTCCACAGGAATGGCGAGAGGAACTCCAGGGTGGTGCCACCATTCCCAGAGTCCCCCAGATGTCTCAGTCCATTCCAGGGAAACCTGTTTTCCCTGCACTGCCTCGACTTTCAAGCCGAGGATCGACTCACACCACGGTGGCACGTGGGACAGCCCTGTGGGAAAGCCTCGGGGGAAAGCCAGGAGGGAAGCCACAGATCCCTTGATCCACGGGAAGAGAAGCATGACACTGCTGCTACAGATCGGGAGGAAATCGCACGTGCATGGCCTCACTCGAGATGAGGACTGACTCCCCTGGGGAGACTCCAGAAGTACCCCAAGATCCATGTCAGCACTGGAGAGGAATGCTCAGGTTCCCGGCACAGTCTCCACACAAGGTCTAGACCCCGGAATCTATGGAAGAGGAATCCCGAGAGGCCCCAGAGCAATTCGCATGGGGACTGGCCTGTCCTGAGGCCACCAGAGCGGGTCCCTGAGGTCCCCATCGTAAGTCGAGAGCACCTGCCGCAACTCGAGAAAATCCAGGAGGTTCTCCAATCCAGGCCGAGATGAGGCCCATTTCCGCTGAGGCAACAAGGGGGTAATTACACATAAACTCTGGAACTTCCCAAAGGGTCCTTCACACCTTTTGCTGCAACTCAAGAAGTTCCCTGACATACCCGTCTCTACTCAAGAGGATCCCAAGGTCCCGCCCATATCCAGGAGTGGCCCCGTTTCCGCCTGCTAGCTCGAGAGGAGTGATCCTTTCACGCGTGGTCGGGAAAGTATTCCTAGCGTTCCCGTCTCATCTCAAGCGTAGGGGCTCTCCACAGGAAATGCGAGAGGAACTCCAGTATCAGGCCCCATTCCCAGAGTCCCCTGGATGTCTCAGTCCATTCCAGGAAACCTTTTTTCCCTGCACTGCCTCGACTTTCAAGCTGAGGATCGACTCACACCACGGTGGCATGTGGGACAGCCCTGTGGGAAAGCCTCGTGGGAAAGTCTCCTGAGAAAGCCTCGAGGGAAAGCCACAGATCCCATGATCACGCGAAGGGAAGCGTGACACTGCTGCTACAGCACGGGAGGAAAACCCACGTGCATATCCCCTCTCGCGACGAGGAATGACTCCCCTGGGAGACTCCA
>NW_017192116.1:0-10444 GCF_001704415.2 Capra hircus
TCGCCGTCATAGCTCGAGAGGTGGGATGCTTTCGCTGCATGGCTGGAAAGAATTCCGGCGTTCCGTCGCATCTCAAGAGGAGGCGCTCTCCTCAGGAAAGGCGAGAGGAACTCCAGCGTCGTGCCACCATTCCCACAGTTCCCCAGATGTCTCAGTCCATTCAAGGGAAAACTGTTTTCCCTGCAATGCCTCGACTTTCATGCCGAGGATCGACTCTCACCACGGTGGCACGTGGACAGCCCTGTGGGAAAGCCTCGTGGGAAAGCACCGAGGGAAAGCCACTGCTCCCTTGATCCACGTGAAGGGAAGCGTAACACTCCTGCAGGAGCTCGGGGAGGAAAGCGCACGTGCCTGCCCCCACTCGAGTCGAGATCTGACTCCCCTGGGGAGACTCCAGAAGTACCCAAGATCCATGTCAGCACTGGAGAGGAATCCTCAGGTTCCGCATCGACTCCACACAAGGTCTTAGGCCCGGCATCGACGGGAGAGGAATCCCGAAAGGCCCTCTTGCAACTCCCATGGGCACTGGCCTTTCTTGAGGCCCCCAGAGCGGGTCCCTGAGGTCCCCCGTCGTAAGTCGAGAGCACTTGCCGCAACTCGAGAAAAATCCAGGAGGTTCTCCCCTCCAGGCGAGATGAGGCCCATTTCCGCTGAGGCGTCTTGAGGCTAATCAAATCTAACATCTGGAACTTCCAAAGGGTCCTTCTCGCCCTTGCTGCAACTCAAGAAGTTCCCCGACATACTCGTCTCCACTCCACAGGAAGCACGAAAGTCCCGCCCACATCCAGAGGAGCCCAGATTCCGCCTGCTAGCTCGAGAGGAGGGGATAATTCTCCCTGCGTGGTCGGGAAAGATTTCCCGGAGTACCCGTCGCATCTCAAGAGGAAGCGCTCTCCACAGGAAACGCGAGAAGAACTCCAGGGTCGTGCGACCATTCCCAGAGTCCCCCAGATGTCTCAGTCCATTCCAGTGAAACCTGTTTTCCCTGCACTGCCTCGACTTTCAAGCCGAGCATCAACTCACACCACGGTGGTACGTGGGACAGCATTGTGGAAAACTTCCTGGGAAAGCCTCAAGGGAAAGCCACAGATCCCTTGATCCACGAGAAGGGAAGCTTGACACTGCTGCTACAGCTCGGGGAGGAAAGCGCATGTGCATGCCCCCACTCGAGACGAGGGCTGACTCACCTTGGGGAGACTCCAGAAGTACCCCCCAAGATCCATGTCAGCACTGGAGAGGAATCCTCAGGTTCAAGCACCGACTCCACACAAGGTCTTAGGCCCCGGCATCGACGCGAGAGGAATCCCGAGAGGCTGCCGAGCAACTCGCATGGGGACTGGCCTTTCCTGAGGCCACCAGAGCGGGTCCCTGAGGTCCCCGTCCTAAGTCGAGAGCCCCTGCCCCAACCTGTGAAACTCCAGGAGGTTCTCCGCACCAGGCGAGATGTGGCCCATTTCCTCTGAGGCGTCTCGAGGCTAATCACACCTAATCTCTGGAACTTCCAAAGTGTCCTTCACACCCTTGCTGCATCTCAAGAAGTTCCCGACATACCCGTCTCCACTCGAGAGGAAAACGAGAGTCCCGCCAACATCCAGTGGAGCCCCGTTTCCGCCTCCTAGCTCGAGACGGGGGTATCCTTTCCCTGCTTGGTCAGGAAAGAATTCCCGGCGTTCCCGTCACATCTCAAGAGAAGGCGCTCTCCACCGGAAAGGCGAGAGGAACTCCAGGGTCGTGCCACCATTCCCAGAGTCCCCAGATGTCTCAGTCCATTCCAGGGTACCTGCTTTCCTTAAACAGCCTCGACATTCAAGCCGAGGATCGACTCACACCACGGTGGCACGTGGGACAGCCCTGTGGGAAAGCCTCCTGGGATAGCTTAGTGGATAGCCTCGAGGGAAAGCCACAGATCCTTGATCCACGCAAAGGGAAGCATGACACTGCTGCTATAGCTCGGGAGGAATGTGCACGTGCATGCCCCCACTCGACACAAGGACTGACACCCTGGGGAGACTCCAGAAGTACGCCAAGATCCATGTCAGCACAGGAGAGGAATCCTCAGGTTCCGGCACCGACTCCACACAAGGTCTTAGGCCCTGTCATCGACGGGACAGGAGTCCCAAGAGACCACCAAGCACTCACATGGGGACTGGCCTTTCCTGAGGCCACCAGAGCGGGTCCCTGAGGTCCCCGTCCTAAGTCGAGAGCACCTTCCGCAACTCGAGAAAATCCAGGACATTCTCCCTTCCAGGTGACATGAGGCCCATTTCCACTGAGGCGTCTCGAGGCTAATCACACCTAACCTCTGGAACTTTCAAAGGGTCCTTCACACCCTTGCTGCAACTCAAGAAGTTCCCCGACATACCCGTCTCCACTCGAGAGGAAGCACGAGAGTCCAGCCCACTTCCAGAGGAGCCCCGTTTCCGCTCCTAGCTCGAGAGGAGGGATCTTTAACTGCGTGGTCTTGAAAGAATTCCCGGCGTTCCCGTCGCATCTCAAGAGGAGGCGCTCTCCACAGGAAAGGCTAGAGGAACTCCAAGGTCGTGCCACCATCCCCAGAGTCCCCGATGCCTCAGTCCATTCCAGGGAAACCTGTTTTCCCTGCAGTGCCTCGACTTTCAAGCCGAGGATCACTCACACCACGGAGGCACGTGGAACTCCCCGTGGGAAAGCCTAGAGGGAAAGCCAGAGATCCCTTGATCCACGCGAAGGGAAGCATGACACTGCTGCTACAGCTCGGGAGGAAAGCCACGTGTGCCCCACTCGAGAAGAGGACTGACTCCCCTGGGGAGACTCCAGAAGTACCCCAAGATCCATGTCAGCACTGGAGAGGAATCCTCAGGTTCCGGCACCGACTCCACACAAGGTCTTAGGCCCCCCGGCATCGACGGGAGAGAATCCGAGAGGCCCTTGAGCAACTCGCATGGGACTGGCCTTTCCTGAGGCCACCAGAGGGTCCCTGATGTCCCGTCGGAGTCGAGAGAACCTGCCGCAGCTCGAGAAAATCCAGGAGGTTCTCCCCTCCAGGCGAGATGAGGCCCATTTCCGCTGAGGCGTCTCGAGGCTAATCACACCTAACCTCTGGAACTTCCAAAGGGTTTCACACCCTTGCTGCAACTCAAGAAGTTCCCCGACATAACCGTCTCCACTCGAGAGGAAGCAAGAGACCCGCCCACATCCAGAGCAGCCCAGTTTCCCCCCCTCTAGCTCGAGAGGCGGATCCTTTCCCGTGGTCGGGAAAGAATTCCCGGTGTTCCCGTCGCATCTCAAGAGGAGGCGCTCTCCACAGGAAAGGCGAGAGGAACTCCAGGGTCGTGCCACCATTCCCACAGTCCCCCAGAAGTCTCAGTCCATTCCAGGGAAACCTGTTTTTCCTGCACTGCCTTGACTTTCAAGCCGAGGATTGACTCACACCACGGTGGCACGTGGGACAGCACTGGGAAAGCCTGTGGGAAAGCCTCGTGGAAAGCCTAGAGGGAAAGCCACAGATCCCTTGATCCACGCTAAGGGAAGCGCGACACTGCTGCTACAGCTCGGGGGGGGAAAGCGCACGTGCAGGACCCCACTCGAGACGAGAACTGACTACCCTGGTGAGACTCAAAAGTACCCCAAGATCCATGTCGGCACTGGAGAGTAATCCTCAGGTTCCTTCACTGACTCCACACAAGGTCTTAGGCCCCAGCATCGACGGGAGAGGAATCCCGAGAGACCCCCGAACTACTCGCATGGGGACTGGCCTTTCCTGAGGCCACCAGAGCGGGTCCCTGAGGTCCCAGTCGTAAGTCGAGAGCACCTGCCTCAACTCGAGAAAATCCAGGAGGTTCTCCCCTCCAGGCGAGATGAGGCCCATTTCCGCTGAGGCGTCTCGAGGCTAATCACACCTAACCTCTGGAACTTCCAAAGGGTCCTTCACACCCTTGCTGCAACTCAAGAAGTTCCCCGACATACCCGTCTCAACTCGAGAGGAAGGACGAGAGTCCCACCCACATCCAGAGGAGCCCCGTTTCGGCCTCCTAGCTCGAGAGGAGGGATCCTTTCCCTGGGTGCTCGGGAAAGAATTCCCGACGTTCAGGTCGCATCTCAAGGGGAGGCGCTCTCCACAGGAAAGGCGAGAGGAACTCCAGGGTCGTGCCACCGTTCCCTGAGTACCCCAGATGTCTCAGTCCATTCCAGGGAAACCTGTTTTCCCTGCACTGCTTCGACTTTCAAGGCGAGGATCAACTCACACCACGGTGGCACGTGGGACAGCCCTGTGGGGAAGCCTCGTGGGAAAGCCTTGTGGGAAAGCCTCGAGGGAAAGCTACAGATCCCTTGATCCACGCGAAGGGAAGCTTGACACTGCTACTACAGCTCGGGAGCAAAGCGCACGTGCATCGACCCACTCGAGACGAGGACTGACTCCACTGGGGAGACTCCAGAAGTACCCCAAGATCCATGTCAGCACTGGAGAAGAATCCTCAGGTTCTGGCACCGACTCAACACAATGTCTTAGGCCCCGGCATCGACGGGAGAGGAATCCCGAGAGGCCCCGAGCAACTCGCATGGGGACTGGCCTTTCCTGAGGCCACCAGAGCGGGTCCCTGAGGTCCCCATCGTAAGATGAGAGCACCTGCCGCAACTCGAGAAAATCCAGGAGGTTCTCCCCTCCAGGCGAGATGAGGCCCATTTCTGCTGAGGCAAATAGGGGGTAATCACACTAAACTCTGAAACTTCCAAAGGGTCCTTCACACCCTTGCTGCAACTCAAGAAGTTCCCCGACATACCCGTCTCCACTCAAGAGGAACACGAGAGTCCCGCGCACTTCCAGAGTGGCCCCGTTTCCGCCTGCTAGCTCGAGAGGAGGGATCCTTTCCCTGTGTGGTCGGGAAAGAATTCCTAGCGTTCCCGTCGCATCTCAAGAGGAGGCGCTCTCCAGAGGAAGGCGAGAGGAACTCCAGGATCAGGCCCCATTCCCAGAGTCCCCCAGAATTCTCAGTTTATTCCAGGGAAACCTGTTTTCCCTGCACTGCTTCGACTTTCAAGCCGAGGATCAACTCACACCACGGTGGCACGTGGGACAGCCCTTTGGGGAAGCCTCGTGGGAAAGCCTTGTGGGAAAGCCTTGAGGGAAAGCCACAGATCCCTTGATCCACGCGAAGGGAAGCTTGACACTGCTGCTACAGCTCGGGAGGAAAGCGCACGTGCATCGCCCCACTCGAGACGAGGACTGACTCCACTGGGGAGACTCCAGAAGTACCCCAAGATCCATGTCAGCACTGGAGAGGAATCCTCAGGTTCCGGCACTGACTTCACACAAGGTTTTAGGCCCCAGCATCGACGGGGTGAGGAAACCCGAGAGGCCCCCGAGAGGCCCCCGAGCAACTCGCAAGGGACTGGCCTTTCCTGAGGCCCCAGAGCGGGTCCCTGAGGTCCCCGTCGTAAGTCGAGAGCACCTGCCAAAATCGAGAAAATCCAGGAGGTTCTCCCCTCCAGGCGAGATGAGGCCCATTTCCTCTGAGGCGTCTCGAGGCTAATCACATCTAACATGTGGAACTTCCAAAGGGTCCTTCACCCCCTTGCTGCAACTCAAGAAGTTCCCCGACATACCCGTCTCCACTCGAGAGGAAGCACGAGAGTCCCGCCCACATCCAGAGGAGCCCCGTTTCCGCCTCCTAGCTCGAGAGGAAGGATCCTTTCCCTGCGGTCGGGAAAGAATTCCCAGTGTTCCCGTCGCATCTCAAGAGGAGGCGCTCTCCCACAGAAGCGAGAGGAACTCCTGGGGCGTGCCACCATTCCCAGAGTAAAAGAGAGGATCGGTTGTTGTGAGTGCATATAGGGATATCGTTTGTTATGGGCTATTTCTAGACAAAGTTATTTTGATTTAGTGTGATTAGGTTGAATTTCTGGGCATCATGTCCTACATAACATAAACTGATTACTCTGATGCGACGGTTCTGTTGAGCCTTTGGGAGTGTTTGGAGCTTTATAAAGATCCTGTCTGAATAATGGAATTTGGGTCACAGCTGTCTACTTCACAATACACTCGAGAGAGGTTTTACTATACAAACACACATTGGCTATATTTGGTTTGTTTGATGGAACTCAATAAAAATTGTAGTTTTTGACTGTGTCGTTAACGGGTTTTAACCATGCATTGTTCTTTGGTGCTGCTGGAAATCTCCCGCAGGGATGGGAGCTGGTGGGTGGCATCTATGGGTGCGACCAGAGTGCAGACCATGATTGTGATGCAATTCAGTAGAAGCTAAAGTCTTAAAAGCGTAGTGAATCCGAAAAAATGTGTGCAAGTTTACTTCAGTAGTAGAACGATCTCTATAAGAAGGGTCTGGGAAGTGAGAAAATAGATTATTTAGGGAGGGTGGATAAGAAGAATAACATATATGATAGATAGAAATTAATATTTGCATTGTGATTTTAGATATACGTTACGACTTAGAAAATATAGTTGCCGTATAACTTGGCATGTGTATTTATTAACAGGGTACACTATCTGTTGTCGTATAGAAGTTGAGAGTTGATATGAGTGAAATATTAAGGAGCAGGGTGTATGCAGTATGTTGCTGTGATATTAGGGAATAAGCATGTTTATGTAGTAGTTTAATGTGAATAGGGTGGCTTTTCATAGAAGAGAACGAAGGTTTCCGGCAGTGTGGTGTAGGATTGATTATGTATACGTCGTGTTGTGAGAGTTTTTGATGCGGTGATTAAGAAGTCTCATGCACATAGGATCAGTTTTGTTTTTTGTAATAATTAGAGGCTAGTGTATGATGGGTACCGAGTTGCGAGTGATATAAACGTCTGTAAAAGAACATAGGCTATAGGGTTGGGAGTTAGCTTTTGTAACCGAATCAGGGTTTTGTATAAATTCATGGGCGAGTTGCATGGGGCCTGGTGGGTGATGGGGGTGGGAGTGGAGAGGGCTTAAGAAGGGGGTTATGTATTTTAAGGAGGGGTGTATGCTTAGAGGTGATTGTAACAAAAGACCAAAACTAACATTTGTAAAAAAATTTCCCAATTAAAAAAGTATAGACTATCAAAATCTAATCTCCATAATATAGATTAGATGTAACTTGTGGTGCTGCAATGAGAGTTTTTGTAGCATATCAGGTGAAGAAGTATCACCGATATTCAGTTCAGTTCAGGAGTTGGTTGGTTCGATTGTCCAACTCTTTGCAACCGAACATGGAATATTAGGTCAGGATCGCCAGCTTTCCTGTCATCACTAACTGCCAAGCTTACTCAAACTATGTTGCATTTGAGGTCGTGGTAGTGCCATCAAACATCTGCAACTCTTGTATTGGCTGTTGCCTCTCCACTTCATTTTCTCTGTAGCATCAGGGTTTTTACAATGAGTAAGTTCTGCTTTAAAAGGTAGATGGCAATTGGCATTGTCAGCTGCAGCTCAGCTCTTAATGAATATTCGCGACCTGATATACTTTAGGATGTAGTGGACTGTGGATATCTTGCAGTTACGGGACTTTAAGAAGTTTCGAATCCGAATTGTGAGAATCAGATCAAAGTTTCTGTCAGCGGGATCAGATTTTCTTATAGTCGAACTCAATTCATGCTGATTGCGAAAAGATCATAGGTTGATTAACAGATCTTTGTTGCATAAGGCAATGTCTTGTGTTTTTAGTATGCTAGTCTAGTCGTCATAGCATTTATTCAAGGACAACGCATTTTTAATTTTATGCTGGCAGTCTCATCTGCGTGAATTTTGGCCCAGGAAAATAAGTCTGTCAATGTTTCCCATTGTTTACTACCATGTTATTTTGCATGAAGTGATTGGGAGATCATGATTTAGTGTTCTTGAAGGTCTGGTTTTACCAATGTTTAATCTCATTTTCCTTTATAAGATTTCTTAGGTTTTCTTATGTTTTTTTTGCCATCAGTGTGTGTCATCTGTTATAACTTGAGGTTATTGTATTACTTTCAGCAACTTGATCCAGTGGCTTCATCCAGAACATTTCATCGATGTATCTTGCTATAAGGTGTGAAAAAGCGGGTGAATATAAGTTTGGCTTCTGTTTGGACACTATGTTCATGTCTAACTGTTGTTTGAGTGCATTATAGATTCCCAGGAGCGTGTGGCTTGGTTCCCTCTCTGAAGAATTATTTAACAGTTTTACTGATGACACAAAGTTTGGATATGTCATGTAAATACAGAAGATAGATGTTTTCTGGAACGCTCTTCCTTTTTGATCATCCAATGGATGTGACAATGTGATATATGGTTTTACTGACTTGTAAAGTCCAGGCGTCGAGACAGGAATACTCACGGGTTTACAATAGTAGTAACCGTGATATTGCTGGACTGGTGGATATGGTGAGGCAATTTACTTTACTAGCTTCGACGAGTGTAAGTGTGGGCAGTAAGTCTGAGCAATATTGTGCCACTGTCTTCTTGGGATTATGGGCATGAAAATTGACCCTTTTCTTAGTCTGTGGACTGATGTGAGTTTTCAATTTCTGCATAATAGAAGGACTTCTAGATCAGCATATTATTAATAGGCTCAACTGAGAATCCATCCACTCCGATACTTAGCTGGAGCGCATGATTGATATGCTTATAAGGCGCCTCACTTGTTGAGAAGGCGTGGAAGCTCCATTCAGACTCTCTGATCTGAAATAATCCATGGACGATGAAGTCATAGCAGGCAGTCCATGGGGTGTAATACTTGTGGTCATGATCTGAGACAGTTCACTGTTACATTTTCAGTATGTCGCATTGGAGGATTGAGAAGTGTATAGGAGACTCCATGTTCTTTGCTGGATGACCGCAGGGGCGAGGAGCACTACGATGGGTGGGGCTGTCACCTAATGGGTGGAGTCTGCACCGCAGGAGGCTCGGACGATGGGACAGGAGGTAGTCAGGCAGATCAGCGGGTCAGAGCAAGGGCGCGGTTGATTCTACATACATTGTATTGCTGGTTAAGTCGGTAGTGACCGTCTCGCATAATGGGCATCTGGGTTGCATTAAAGTTGTTTTGTAGAGATTTTCTGTGTATTTGTATGCGCTGCGGCCTCTTCATTAATATGTCTTTGCTCATCCTTTGATTTAAAGGTGAGGTATAGGACCGAGTATGAGCTGGTGTCCTATTATAAAAGAGAGGAAGACACACGGACGAGAGGGTCGAGAGCTGCATGATGTATGGAACAGAGAAGAGAATGGAGAAGTATAGAATTTCAACAAGAAACACGAAGTTTGCTGGTAGGAGAGATCTTATGGAACAGATTAATTATAGGATTTTCTACGAAGATTAACCAGCTCTTAGTCTATAAATTTGATGTCATACGTTTCATAATCGAATATGTGAGGTTCCCTCCCAGGGGCATCTTCCCACCCAGGGACTGAATCAGGTCTCATAATATACAGGATGGATCCTTATAATCTAAGCATGAGGAAGAGGAAGGACAGGGTAGCATTATTGCAACACTTAGCTCCAAAGGGGATCATACTGACAGGAATGGAACTGACAGTCGTCACTTCGGGGCCAGGTATTTTTACTAGTATTAGTTTCTATGCTCAGGCCTTACATAGTGAACGGACTATCCATATTATATATCCGTCAGTTTTCGGGATATTTCTTCCCATTCCAGTACTGGCAAGGCATAAGCAGAGTCTCTGGTGCTCTACTAGGTCTTTATTCATAGTGTAGATTCATTATGTGTTGTGGTGGGAAGTACAGCATAACCCACCAACCCATATAATGATCAGGTTTATCCAATATATACACTTTCCTTCTCGCTTGATAGAAATAAGTATTTGCTTTAGTGTTATATATCTTTTGTCTGCATGTAGAAATAAGATCTGCTTTTATCGAAATATTTTTTTACGGATTCGAACAGTAATGTTTAGATTAGATTGTGGTAATGAAGTTGTCAGGTTGATCAGGGGCTGTTTCGGACTCTTGCTACTCCAATGAAAGAGAACTCGCTAGGGACCCTTATTCTTCACAATCTTGATCGCACTTGGACGTTTCTCTCTGGGTTTGCTGATGCATCTCAGGCAACTCATACTTATCGTCCCGAGTTTCTTTCTCGTTCCCCGACAATCATTGACAGTGCGATCAGAGTCGTTTTCATGATCCCTTTCATTAGATATGGGCAAACTGTATGGAGTTTCAGGTTTTCATGGCATACTTCTATCTTAGTAACAATCCAAGGGTGATTTCTCATATCAGAATGGATTGGTTGGTCATGAGTCTCAATGGGATCCCAAGCTTTCCCAACGACCAGTTTAAAAGCATCCAGTTCTTGGTCTGCGGCTTGTTCAACATGCGCTTCGTAGCAATTGTTCTACGATTCCGTAAATACACATGGAGGAAATAGCTTGATGTATGACATGAAAGGATGTTCAGTATGGGCAGAAAGGTAATGTCTGGAATGATGCATGCGAGGAAAATTGCAGTGTTGCGTGGAAATGGACTGGAGACATGGCTGGGGACTA